>NC_134481.1:44891320-44951739 GCF_964194025.1 Convolutriloba macropyga | reverse complement strand
TTAAGACGATGTTCTACAAGCAGTCATATGAAAAGCAGAATTATATCAAACAGCGTAATAGTTGCACCGTAATTGTTGCGTCTTTCTATTGTTGCACCCTCCAATTTCTTTGGAAAACCATATCGCTTCGGAAAAGAAGCTCAGTGGTCATATACTTTTCAGCCCCCCCCCCCCCCCACCTGCCCACCTGCTACTTAATACAAACTAAACTACTATCTGACAACACGTAGTTTTTAAATGATAATAAAAAATTGATTATTGAAACTGGAATGATTCTGTTTTTTTGTGGTCTAAACGCAGATTGAGCCATTTTTCATACTACCCTGAGTTTTAAATGGATGTGATTAAATAGAAAAGTAGATGAGATAAAATCGCTGCCTTTGAAGTCAATTACAGGATTTTTAAATTACAGTAGCGGACAATAGCCAGAATCGATTCATCAAAAATCAAAACAAGATTAGATCTATTCTTCAGATTTTCGTGTTCTGCCTTAATTAAGCTCCCAATTTTTTTTCGGAAGAATTCAAAGAAAAATTTATGCAAGCGTCACTTTTTTGATTCCGACATTTGTCTATTATTTGTCCATTTGTATTTTAACATCTCTGACTAATCTCAGTTGTATCGTTTTTAAACCCAATGCATTTAGAATTCTATGACATAGTTTGTCGTTGCAGAAATTGTTTTGTATCACTTTTCGCCAATTGAAACTATTTGGAATTCTTCCCATTTCTTCGGCTTTTGTTCAAAATTCTGTTTTGTATGTATTCTGTGTATTCTAAAGTACATAAAGTAATCTGATGTGGTATCTTTATAAGGCTCTTTGGGTCTAAATTTAACTTTAAAAATTGAAATTTTTAGATACAACTTTTAGAACTGAAAATTTAACACGTTCAAATTATCTGCACAGCTAACGCTGTTGACTTCATCCTTCATCCGTTTTTTTTCAAGCTCCTATGCATGTAAGATTGCTTGTTCTGAGGAACAACGATGAATATCATATAAAGGAAATTTTAAAAAATAATAAGTTGAATTTTTCTTCAAGATAATTCTCCGTCATGAGTTTTCCATATTTGAACCTAAATAAAGAAGATCTGAGTTTCGGTGGAATTTGTATCGCCCGACTTGGCAATTAGCTGACAATAATTGGCAGGCTCAATTTTTTCATCAGACAGTTTTTTTATTAGGCACAGTATGTTCAAAAATAGAGACTAGTTTTTCGGAAACGAAAGTTTATGACGTACAAACATTTTGCGGAGCTTTAGCTTTAATTTTTACCCGTTTTGTTCGAACAAGCTTCTAAGTAGATAATAGTATTTGGTCTCATTTGTAATTATAATCTCTATGAACTGAAATGGGGAAAACAATGAGTTGTATAGACGGGAGGAATTTAGAATTTTGATATTGGTTTTGGCTTCAAGATGAATCGTCTTGGGCGAGTTCCGTATATGAAGACCGTTTTTTCCGCTTTGTAGCTTTTTTGGCATTTTTAACACTATAGAAAAACGAAAACTTTACCTTTTACATCAGTTGGCTGCTGATATGCTCATAATTTTTTAGAAAACAAACAAGCAAAAAGTTAGGCAAAAGAATAATAATCAATGCTAAAAGTTCAAGCTTTCATTTAAAAAAAGCGAGTTTTTAGCCTACAGAACAGAAAAAAACGACCCAATAAGCACGACATTTTTTAGTTTACATCAAGCATCTAACCTCCAATTTGTAAGATTATGAAGGAAATTGAAAAAAAATTGTTGTTGAAAAACTTTTATACGTTTGAACGTTTTTGTTATAGTTTGGGTCTTCCTCTTTTTTTATATATATAAAACGTATTTCAGTTCAATTTGCAGATCTGCTCTGTGACTTTTTAATTTCTGTTTCCTGTAATCAATTTTCTGATAAAAATTGTGGCTAAGGATTCGCTCTTCATTAGTACCATATGGGAGTAGTGGATAAAACAAGGGATTCAACCACCAGCAAAATTTGTCCCTTTCTCCTAACGCTAATCGCGCATGTCGAATCGGGCCAAATTTTACTGTTTGTTGAATCCCTTGTTTTATCCACTACTATATTCACCACTATAAATACATACTACACGCACAATTTTGTGTACAAAAATGTACATAGCTAGTATAATTTATGCAAATCATACAATAATTTCCAAAAGTTCTCAAAGCTAGATTTAAGCCTAATTTCATATCTAATATGCCAAACTATACTGAAATAAATCAGGTAATCATCTCACAAAGTTTTTTTTCAATAGAATCGGATGGACTGAAAATAACTCAAAATTGCTTAGAACTGGATAATAAGAAACAAGTTTCTTTAAAATTTTGACTTTAACCGGGAGACGATTGATCTATGATGTTTAACTGAGTGATTCTATGTACCTGGTTACATTTTTGAGCCGAGTCTTGAGGGGTCTTGTTAAAAGGTTGACTCGCCTTTACCACGCTACGGCAGTACTGCTCGAGCTTTCTTAATGGCAACTGTGGGGGAGGGTGCAACTACAGAATGCTTGAACACATTTAATTTTAATTATTAGGCTGACTGAAGTCTAATATTAAGCTGACTGAACAATATTAATGTATCATTTGTAGGGATATCAATATTAATATTATTATTAAATATATTTCTGAATAATCAATCACTCCTTTATCATTTTTCAAAATTGTAATTCTGTCATGCACCTAGATTGTAGCTGGCTATCCTTCTGAACTTCTGCCAAAAACATTGTAAGGAACTTTTTCCATTCTGAGTATTAGTCTGTTGAGACTAGGATCCTGGGATAGCTTTCACACGCTTGAGAGAAGTTGATATAACTCTGGATAGTAGAGTAGGAATATCCTTTATCGTTCAGTAGTTTTTTCAGGGAATATCCTTATTGTTTTCTTGATGGTCTTGTTTCACTTTCCCCCATATTTATCCTCTGTCAGAAATTGTCAGTAGATATAAATGATTCAACTTTCCCTCCATCTTATTGACTGTGGTGAGATAAGACTGAAATTCACCAATATTGAGTTTATTGTGGAAAGATAAATATTCCGGCACATTCACTTCAAACTTGTCCGGTGTTTCCTGATGCTCGTAACTTAGTAGGTCCTTCTTGAACTTGGAGAGGAGCAACTGGAAGAGTTCTGTTTTAGTTCGCTTTCCAGTCTCACTTTCATGTTCGGCGGTGTTGTCGGGTATGCATTTGTTCTCCTTACAAAATGTAATCATTTGATTTGTTAAATTAGTCAGATCGTTTATATTCTCTTCAGACAAAGAAGTGGATGATAAAGCTCCAGTTATTAAAGTCTCGTCAAATGACGAAAATTGTTTAAAATTTTTCGCTAGTTTTTGTAGTGAAGTGAAACTCATGATGAACAGCCAAAAATTACCGTTGAGAATAAAGGTCCCCGCGTGGAGAATTATTCTAGAACATTCTTTTTTCTAGAATATTCTCACATGATTTTTAACTTAAAATTAGTTATCATTTCCCAAATAATTACATGTTTTAAAGTAAAATAAGAATTAAATCCTTCTATTAAATTGAATGATTTGTATAATCTATTAAAAATTAAATAAAGATTTTAATAAATACTCACTTTATTAGCTAATTTTTAGGGTATCTTATATTCGAAATTCTCACTTGTTTTCATTCTGTTAGTGGTGGTGGCTTTCTTTGTCAATGGCGGCGGCCATTTTAGCATGACATGCACTTTTCATTCGATCTGCTAAGTAGTGTAATGTGATGTTAAACCAAGCTTGTTGACTTCTTATTTTATTAGCGGTTGCTAAATATGAAAGAAAGCGAACAATAATAGCACAGTCAAAAACACTGAGATCGGTGGAAACACAGTGATTAGTGTTTTTCTATGTCTTCTTGAATTTTATACCTATAAACATGCTCTCTGAATTGATTTCTAGTGTGACCATATCTATATCTATGAAGATAAATACATAGTCTACATTTCCTATTTCTAAATCTATATAATGATATATGTTTATAAACATTACACATACTACACGTTAGATATTGATCGGGATCAGAATAATGATATCCCAAATGTTCTATATAATCGTTGACCTTAACCATAATTTTAAATACATAACAAGAATATTCTAATTCTTTACAATTATTACAACAATCTCTCCAAGGTATATTTATACACTTATCGCATTTCATTTTCATTTTTCAAAAAATTATTTTTTGATTATTTCCCTAAAAAAATACATCATGTCTCAATCAACTAATACTAGTGTCATAAATTTCTGCGATGTCTGTAATCTATCCTTTGAATCAAAGAAGGTTTTATACAGGCATCAATCATACGATCTCAAACATAAGGAAATATTGGAGAAAATGTTTGAGTCTGAAGAAGAGAAAATCTCGGAGAGGGTGTATAATTTGGATGAAGATGATTATATTATTAAAACTAGGGCTAAAACTAAAACAGAAACTAAATCAGAAACTGAAACTGAAGAGGATATCTACACCAGAATTAAGTATGAATGTAAAGAATGTCATGAAGAATTTAGAAGTAAAGTAGCTCTAACTACTCATTCAGATAGTCACAATCGCATGTATCTAGACAACACAGAAGACTTCAATATAAACTCAAGTCAGAACATAAGAGAATTTTATATTACTGATAAAGGTGGGAATTACATTGAAGATATAGATGAAGCAACTAATTACTCATTAGAAGAAATTAAAAACTGTTACCAGTTTCGTAAAGTTAAGAGTTCTAAATATAAGATCACGGCTGACTGTGATTATAAGAAGAGAACCAAAGAAGAAGTTAAAACTACTAAAATATTTTTCAATACTGATCATATTAATAATAATGCAATCCGCGAAGCGGTTTCACCGATATATGAATATGGTGACTTCAATCGGTGGCTAGATTTCGAAAAGGAAATATATGAAGGTTATGGTTATGATTTTGAGTTTCTTGGAATAAGAAGTATTCAGTTAAGCATTAAACCAACTAAAGCATCTATTGGTAGTTATATAGATTTACCTCCTGATCTCAAAAATTCTAAATCGATATTAAATTTACGTAGTTATAAATACAACTGCTTACAACTAACTATTACTGCTTGGCTACATCCCGCCCCACACCATGCAACTCGAGAAGGTAAATATGTAGATAAACTAATTGAACCAAGACAACAACATGAAGATGATTTTGCTTATATAATAAGATTACAGAAATTGAATAATATTAATATTTGGGTATACACACCTTGTGGTAATGGTAAAATAGAATTGTTTAAACAAGTGGATGATTTTAATAAAGATAGAAAAGATGTAAGAATACTAGTTTGGAGTAACGGTCAAATAGAACACTGTGCCCTAATAAAAAATATAGAAACCTTGTTAGAACGACCAAATAAAAACAACATTAAATACTATTATTATTGTGATAGGTGTACCTATTGGTTTAACTCACAAATTTAATATGATAAACACGAATGCAACATTTCATTCAAACCAGAGATTGTTTGTCCTAAGAAAAAACATATTACTTTTATAAATGAACACAAACGTCAGAATATAAAAAATATTATAACTGCCGATATAGAATGTTGCATTGTTGATCCGCGAAGCGGTTTCACCGATGTTAAAACTAATGATTTAAAATATGTAATAGCTGAACATATTCCAATAGCTGTGGGTTACACCTGGTAAGGTAACTTCAAACACTACTTCGGTCTAGGCTGCATCAAAAGATTTGCTAGAGATCTATTAGAAATAGAAACTGAGAATAATTTCAAACATAAGGAAAAGATGATATTCACAGAAGAAGATAAATTATATCATGAAACTAATAACACCTGTCATATCTGCAGCAAAACATGTATTAACAAAGTAAGAGATCATTGTCATGAAACTGGTAAATATAGAGGACCAGCATGTAAAATATGTAATCTAAGACACAAACAACAAAACTTCATTCCAGTAATATTCCATAATGGCTCTGGCTATGACTTCAACCTACTATACAGTGAACTCTTCAAACAGAATAATGTTAAAAAAAAGTGGATAACATACCACTAGCTGCTGGTAAATCTAAGATGTTTAGCATTGGCTGTCTCAAATTCATAGACAGTTATAACTTCTTAGCTATGCCTCTAGATCAAATGGCAAAGATATACGGATGTAAAACTAAAATATTATATCCATATGAATACTTTGGTTTGGATGATTATGACAGCGAAGCTGACAATGGTAGCAAAGCTACCTACCAAGAAGCTATAGGTAATCTAAAAATAGAAGACTTCAAATCCTCACTACAAAATAAATTACCAACACAAGAAGAAGTAGATAACTTTAATAATGAAAACAGTCATAAAACTGAAAAAGATCTAACTATAGAATATTTACAGAATGATGTGGAAATATTAGACTATTGCATGAATGAATATGTTAAACTAAGCATGAAAGAATTGAAGCTCAATCCCCTACACTATGTAAGTCTCCCAGGTTATAGTTTTGATTGTTGGTTAATGTCAAGCGGTGTAACATTAGATACATTGCAAGATAAACAAATGCTAGATAATTTTGTTGGAGCAAAGAGAGGTGGTATATGTGAAATAATGGGAGATAGACATATAGATCGGCAAAACCGCTTCGCGGAGAACAGTGATGGTAAGACCATATGGTACATAGACGCAAACAACCTATATGGTTATGCAATGATGAAAATGTTACCTTATAAGGATTTTGAGTTTATTACTACTACTACTCTAGATCAACACAGCGGGTTCCTCGATACAATATTGAGTACTCCAGATGATAGTGATCACGGTTACTATATAGTTTGTGATATTGATTATACTAATGAATGTAAAGAGAGAACAGAACATTTAGCACTAATGCCTAATAAGAGAAAGATAAATGATAATGAATTGGGATACCGACAAAGAGAGAAAAGTAAAGCAAGATCAGGGAAACTGCTTCACAGATCAGAGAAATTAATCTTAGACCAAAACAACAAAACAGAATATATGGTTCATTATAGGATGTTAAAGTTCTATGTTAAGATGGGAGTAAAAGTAACAAAAATACATAGAGTAATTAAATTTAAACAAGACTACATATGTAGAGATTATATACAAAACAATACAAATAAAAGAGCAACAGCTAAAACTGAAGCAGATAAGGATGTAAGGAAATTAATGAATAACTCATTATATGGAAGAATGTGCATGAATCCTCTACACTTCTTTCAAAGTAAGTTCTTGCATGATGAAGAAAAGATAATGAAAAGTGTAAGTAAACCAACATTTAAGAATATAACTAGATATAGATATTATTGCCAAATAGAATATATTAAAAAAATAGAATATGATTCTCCAGTATATGTAGGTGTTACTATCTTAGAATTAAGTAAATTACACATGTATGATGTATTCTATAATATTCTACAACCATCCCTCAAAGATCTACACTTCACTCTATGGATACGGACAGTTTCGTATTAAGCTATAGTGAAGGTAAAGTTAGTGATGAGCATATGGACTTAAGTATTCTAGATATACCTATAAAAACTAATAATAAAATCCCCGGCAAGTTTAAGCACAAGCTGGGAAGTAGGATTAATGAGGAATTTATAGTATTGTCCCCCAAAACAAATAGCTTCAAATATTATCTTAAAAACACTAAAGAAAAAGGAATAAAGAAGCATAATAAAGCTAGGCACATAGATTATTATGATGCATTAATGAATAATACACAGAGAACAGTAGATGAATGTAGAATACAAAAAGTTGTTGATAACATGACAACAACAAAAACAAGTAAGATTAGTCTATACACATTTGATGATAAAAGATTTTATGTATAATATTAAAAGCTATCCTCATGATGATAATTTATATCTATTCAAAAGAGATTTAATAAAAAAGATCCGCCAAGAATCATTGAACGAGCAAAGCTCGTGGTTTACCAAACTGCTTCGCAGATCATTAGATGGAGACAAAGACCTACTGGTTAGTAATATTCTAGAACTAACCATTAATGATGATAGAAAGTTAATTGAAGTTGCTATTGTATTATATAACGAGCTTTGCTAATTTTTATAACAAATAATTATAGACCTAATTCATTCATTACATCCATAGGGTTGGTAGTTAGTATATTATAAATCAATATCTGAGCCATATATTTTTCCATAGTGTCTCCCATGATTTTATTCTTATGTAGTGTAGCTCCAGCTATTATATTTTTATTATATTCTAGAAATTTTATTATCTTCCCAGCCCCATCTACATATTTAGAATAAGTTGAAATTATTAAATCATCATGATTTGGTTCCTTAATATGATCAATAAACTCATCTATAGTATTACAACGTCTTTTACAAGCTGAACATCTTTTTGGATTAAGAGAGAAGCTGTTTTCATTATCCATTTTTTACTCTTATTATAATTTTTCAATCCATATAAAATGACTAAATTAGATAAACTTATAGAATTAAACAATCTAGAAAAACAAAACAGAAGAAATAGATTAGAAGATAAATTAAGACAACAAGAATATTATGGTGAAATAGAAGAGTTATTTGATCCTCTAACCAAAATTATCAGTGAAAACAATGAACGGAATCTAGCATTAAGTGAACAAACATTAAGAGCAATAGATTGGCAAAATCAAGAGTTAGATAAACAAACTAAAATGATTGGTGGAACTGCTTCGCAGATCGAGCAAGCTGGTTCCCAGTTTAAAGAAACTGCTTCCAAGATGGGTGAAACTGCTTCGCAGATTAGTGAAACGTTAAAGGGGACCATAAAGCAAACTCAAGATATAGCACCAGTTTATGTTGATACAAAAACTGCCAAACTTCTTCATGACATGGGAGCTCAAACTAATCCTCAATTAAAATTAGAACTCGTAGATTTACCTAGTAGGAGATATAAAATGAATGGTGTTGATATAACTCTAGAGCAGGGTGCATTATTAGTTAGGGATAATGTATATGAGTTTTCAGAAGGATTTACTGATTTTCTTACTAAAACAAATGTAACATATGATGATAAGGTTGAGGAAGATGAAAACAAAATTAAAAGGTTTTTAAAGGATTTCAGATATGATTTAGGAAAAGGGGATAAGAAAAGCGCTAAATATAGAACAATAAAACCTATAATGGAGGTAAGAGATGGTATATTTGGCAGGGGATTAAATGGGAACCCAAATAATTTAGTAGAAAGACTAGAATTATTAATACTAGAAACAAAAGCTGGTCATGATGGATTATATGATGAAATGCCAGATATATCTAAGCAACTATTATCTATGAATATTATTAATCAAGGCCAACTAGATAATTTTGTTTTTAACTATGGTAAATGAATGATGGAAAAACAACAACAACAACTACTAGCTAAAGAAGTATTCAGACCTCAAATAACAAATTTTAAAAGACAAAGAATAATACCACTATATAAAGATGAAACATGGTCAGATTATTTAATAGATAAGTCATCTCTAAGTAAATACAATAATAAATATAAGTGGATCTTTTCTGTTTGTGCCCCCCCAGTACGTTATGCTCCCCCCAGTTACAGAGCACGTGCCATTACATAGTAAATCACTATGTGAAAATAAGGCACGTGCGTCTGGGGGGTGCAAATAATATGCGCCCACTAAGCTGGGGGGGCACAAACGGAAAAGATCCTTATAAGTTTATGTTAACAGTTATAGATATATTCACAAATTATGCATGGACTATTCCTTTAAAGAATAAATCTGGTTTATCTATAACTAAAGGTTTTAAAACAATCCTATCAGAAGGACGAAAACCAGAAAAATTATGGGTAGATAGAGGTAGTGAGTTTTACAATAAAACATTTAAATCTTTACTTAAAGAATATGGAACCGGCAAAGCCGCTTCAGGAATAGAGCTATATTCTACTTATAGCGATTTCAAGGCTGTTTTTATAGAGAGATTTAATAGCACATTATTACACATAATAAATAAATCATTGTTCATCAATGGCGATGGTAATTGGGTAAATATATTAAATGATGCTGTTGTAACATATAACAATAACATTCACTCAACAATTAATATGACACCAGTTGACGCTTCTAATAATCCTGATAAAGTTAAATACTATATCAGTGAAACTGCTTCGCAGATTAATTCTACCAAAGCAACACCAAAATTTAAAGTTGGTGATTATGTTAGAAATGCAGATAAACGTAATATCTTCTCTAAAGGTTACACTTCTAATTGGAATAGAGAATTGTTTAAAGTTAATGAAGTTCTAAAAACACAACCACCAACTTATAAAATAGGAGATATTAATGGTGAGATAATAGAAGGTAAATATTACGAACAGGAATTATTAAAATCCGAGTTTGATTTTGAATCTAATAACAAAGTTTTAGAATCATTAAATATATTTCTTAAAATAAATAATGACAAGAAATAGATTCAATCAAGCTAAACATAAATCAACATCAACATCAACAAACAACTTAACACTAAGTAAGGCTCGTGGGTTATTCCTAGAAGATAATGATAATATTGATATGAAGGATACCTATAAAATTACAAATTTACATCCTCCGATAGATGAAAAAGATGTTGTTAATAAAGAGTATTGTGATAATAATTTATTATCGTCTAATAATAAGATTGACATCTTAAGTAAAAACATAACTGAACTAAGAAAAGGTAAATTTGAAGAAATTAAAATTGACCGACTAAATGGAAACAGTATTGGTTTGCCATCATCTACAATCAATAGAAAAACTGTATGGATTGATGGTGATACAGTTGAATTAGTTTCTCTTAACTCATCCAATATATCTACAATAGCTAGTAAGTTGTCTGAAATTGAAACTAATATTGTTCATTTTGCCAATAAAATTTCAGCTGATACCATTTCTAAATATAATGAACTAAAAGTAGAGTTTGATAACAATAAGTTTAATCAATCAATTACTAATATTCAATTGGGTGATGCATGTGTTGATAGATGGAGAGGTATAAGAGAAACCATATATTAATGATGAAGATAGTTATAAAATATATAATAGCTATGTTATTAGAAAGTGGGCTAGTAAACAACAGAGAAGAAGAAAGACTAGAGAAGTATTAAAATTTTAAACAAGAAGATATAATGAAAGATATTAGGGGTTATTTTACTGCTGAAAATGAGTTAACCAACAGCACCGATTGAGAGATTATTATATCCCAACTTGTCAACCGTTAATGAACAATACATAAACGAAAAGATTCAAGCTAATAATAAATTTAACAACAATATTAACATTATAAAAGATATTAGAAATTATTATGAAACTGAAACTAATAACTATAATAAGAAGTTAAGTAGATATAAGAATTATATTAACGTAGCTGAGATAACAGTAATAGTATTATCTTCTATAGCAACAACTGCAACAACAACATCAGTTTCATTAACAGGTATAGGATTAGCTTATTCTATACCAACAGCTTTTGCTACAGCAACTGTTTGTGGTTCATTATCAAAAACAATTAATACTAAAATTAGAAATAAAAATATAAAGTATTCACAAATGTATATTTTAAGTAAACAGTTTAGTGATAAGTTTAATAAACTATATACTAAATCAATGAATGATAGTAAAATAGATAATGATGAGTATAATGAATTTGTTAAGTTATATGAGGATTATAAGAAGAACAAGAAAAACAAGCTGAGTATTTTTTTAGATTAAAGATATTAGTGCTTAGTAATAACAATGTTTTTAGTAATAATAATATTAGTATTAATATTTATCGATAATCATAATCTTAATTATAATCATAATCATAAACATAATATAATCATAATATAATCATAACCATAGCTATAATCATAAACATAATATAATCATAATTCTAATCAAATAATTATCTTTTCTTTGTACCTAAGTATAACCCTCTTCCTTTTTGTACTACTTTTATACCTTCACCAGTAGTTGCAAATTTAATTAAATCAGGTGTGGCTGATAAAGCAGCTCTAGGGTTTCTAGATGCAGCTCAACTTCCTATTTTACTTGCTATTTCTAATGCTCTTACTGGATTATTAGCAACTTTCTTTCCAAAATTAACTGTAGCCCTACCAACACTTTTAAAGAAATCTTTAAGTCCTTCTGCTTCTATTGTTGCATCAGATACTGTCATTGATTTATTCCTTCTACATAAAACACAATTACCTTTTAACATTTTAGTACCTTTTGAAGTGATAGCTCCTCTTATATTAACAGTACCACTATAATGTCTACCTCCAACACAATATGAATTAGTTTTGAACTTATTTAAAAGACTCATTTCCATATATAAAAAATAATGCAAGTTAAAATGTATAATCCCTTTGTTATTATTAAGCCTAAACCCAAGCCTGGGCCTAAGCCCAAGGTTAAGCTTGAAGCTAGAGGCTTGGCTCTAGAGAATAAAAAGAAATTAGACAATGTTTATGCTAAAGGTTTTGTTTATACTAATAAGAAATAGTTGGGTATTAACAAGAGTAACAATTAGAGCTGACTATCTATAAGTATAAGTATAAGTATACGGCTGTGTATATAATTATAACAATAACTATATTATACTATAATTATAAATTATCGCTAGAGTTATATCTAAAATTATAATTATCGCTAGATTTATATCTAAAATTATAATTACATCTATGACTTAAATTCTATCTATGATATTATATCAACCATTTTATTACCATCACTATTTAACACTAATAACCGTTCTAGTTAATACTAATGCATGACATATAACATCTGCAACTGCAGCACTAAATTTGAAATTAAGTTGTATTGGTTGTGGACCTATAAGACCCCTTTGATATCTGGTATCAAATACATATATTCTATAACTGCTTTTGATTGTTCTATGATTTATATATGGTTTTATATTATGTGGTAGCCCATTATAATCTTTATTAAAGCTAACAATCTCTTTAAAAGCCTCATTATAATTATTGGTTTCATAATTAATTTTCATTCTATCCTCAGGATAAAACTCACTACCAATCTTACAATAACATTCAGTAACATTCATTACATCAAATGTACTTGCATCATGAGTTTGTTCATTAACATTATTATTTTCAAAACCAACTATTTTATATTGCGGTCTTTCCATACCACTTTCCATACCAAGATCAAACAAGAAGTTAGTAGCATTGGGAACAATCTTATAAAATGTTTTCCTTTCATAATAACCAAAGTCTACATTATTCTTTTTACTTAATCCTTTCTGCACAATAATTCTATTATCATTACTAGGATCAATACTAGGTACACACCATGATATATCTCTAATTTCTGTATTACCATCATTAGCAACTGCACCAGGATTAGCATTAACTCTATATAGAGCTCTATCATTATTGTTTCTTTTTAATAATAGCTTAAATCCTAAACCATATATAATCTTTTCCAAATCATTTATAAAACCAAACAGATCACTCATCTTAATCATCATATACATATGACCTCGTTCTGCAGCAATATGATCATTTTTAAGTTGACTATCTCTATTATTTATATTTCTAATGAAACCACTCTCATATTCATCATCAGTACTAGTTAATAACTTATACATCAATAGATTAGGATGACAAAGATCTATACATTCAATAGTCCTACCACCACTAATTTCAAGCTTAATTGAACTAAACAATGCCATCATACCATAATTAACTAATCTAATATTAGCATCATTAGCAAATACACCACCAGCATCATTTGATACAACAAACTCTATCTCTAGATATGAATCACGCAAATTTAAGTGATTCTCTTCTCTATTGAGTATGATATTAATATTGGTATTAACCATATTCATTGTTGCTAGATTATCAAGTTTATATTTTATAATCTTGCTTTTGTGTATATCATCATTATAACCATAAGTTTTATCCAAATTAAAATCCATTTTTATAAGATAAAAAGTGACTGATTCACGAAGCGGTTTCACCGATAGTTTAATGTTAAGAGAACTACAAAATATACACGAAGCTTTAACTAAAACTAAAGAAGAGCATACACTTAACTTTAGAATGATAAAACCAACAGAAAAGTTTAACTTTAGTGAACCTATACTTAATACAACAAAATTAGGTTTAATTAGATTATCTGTTTATAATTCGGTGTTCAATGTGAATAGAAGGAATAATCAATTTTTGTATTCTAATTCCAATATTAACAAAGCAATTACACCAGGTGCATATGAATTCACTTAATTAATAAAAGAAGAAACTGATGGTAATGTTATAATAGAACCCGATAAGAATAC
Source organism: Convolutriloba macropyga (assembly GCF_964194025.1). Classification (NCBI taxonomy): domain Eukaryota; kingdom Metazoa; phylum Xenacoelomorpha; order Acoela; family Convolutidae; genus Convolutriloba; species Convolutriloba macropyga. The sequence continues at coordinate 44,937,466 of NC_134481.1, read as the reverse complement.
GATGAAATGTTTAATGGAAATAAAACAAGGTCCAATTAGTTTCGATGTAGAAAACTCAATAGCATCATTATTAGGATTTAGAAAAGCAGTTCATAAACAAGGTAAATATACATCTCAAAAGATTGTTGATATTATGGGTTTTAGTACTATTAACATTCATTGTAATGTGATATCTGGAGCTAAAGATAGAGGTAAAGATACAGACATACTATATACTTTTAATCTAACTGAATCACCAGGTAACTTGATAAATATTATACCAACTAATATCTTATATCAAAATGTAACTAAAGATAGAATAGAATATATTGAATTTCATATTAAAGATGAGCATGGAAGACCTATAGACTTTAATGGCGATGTATTAAGCTTTACTATACATCTAGTTTAGTCTTTATCTTTATCTTTATCTTTATCTTTATCTTAATCTTTGACTTAACTTAAACTAAACTACAAAACTCTCCGATCCCAATTAATTCTTAGTTTACCATTAATATTTTTATTTTTAGTTATATCAATGACAATATAATTATAAGGCTCTTTCCATACCTTATTACATATATTAGCAAAATCATTATAACTAAGTTCAACATTATTAAAGAAATCTTGATATATCGATGCTAGGACTTTACCTCTCTGTTCAAATAAAAAAATTAGATTACAGTTCTCTCTAACACTCTGCCTATCCAGAGAGAACAGGTTTTGATTAAGATATATCATATTACAGTTATTATGTCTACCTCTACAAAAGTTTTCATTAATAACTGGTTCTTTGGCTCTAACATCATCGAATATATTAGTTTCTTTAAGTCGTTGGGTAGTTTATTGGGAGATGGTAAATCTTTTATATGTTTAATAAATTCAACATCTGCTTTGGGGTTTATTCTTTCTATACCATGGTACTGATCGCCAGTAGGTCCAATGATGTATAGCTTATCAAAGTATATACTAGCTAGAATTAGTTTTTTCAATAAGAATGTCTTACCACATTCACTAGGACCAGATATTACACATCTAAAGTTATCTTGGAATGCGGCTTCAGTAATTATATCATCATCATTTAACATGAATATAGATCATCAATTATGTTTACAGAGATCGGTGAATTTGCAAAACAACTCTGTTGAACCGCTTCGCTGATACTGTTAGTAGGACTATGGGACTTCGTCCATGTTTCACCATTGTTATTAGGTTTAAACTTTTGATGGGACTTCGTCCATGCTTCGCCATGAGGCTTCACCCATCCGGCAACCGGTTCCACCGATGTTTCACCATGTTTTTCATCCAATATATATAAAAAATTATCATTATCATTATCATTATCATTATCATTATCATTATCATTATCATTATCATTATCATTATCATTATCATTATCATTATCATTATCATTATCATTATCATTATCATTATCATTATCATTATCATTATCATTATCATTATCATTATCATTATCATTATCATTATCATTATCATTATCATTATCATTATCATTATCATTATCATTATCATTATCATTATCATTATCATTATCATTATCATTATCATTATCATTATCATTATCATTAACATTAACATTATCATTAACATTAACATTAACATTATCTTTATCATTAACATTACAACTTAAACAAAAACACTAATTATATATTCCAGGATATTTACATTGATTAACTAGAATATTCAAAGCAGTTTTAATTCTAAACCTCTATCAATAGGATAGATCTTATATAAACAATAAGCCCCACATTAAGATTCATCATATTGTTGTATTCTCTCATTAGAGCCTAGATCAACATGTTCTTCTAAAAATAAAGGTGGAGTTTCTACACCAAAACTATCAAAGTAATATGTTGGACCATCGGTGTAACCGCTTCGCTGATCTTCTCTTCTTATAACTAAAACCCAATGTATACCTTCAGTTGGATGTAGATTTACAATTATGTTGAAGTTAGGATCCCTGATACTATCTGGAGTTTGATCTCTCATTACAATCTCAATTGGTGTTAGACTGATATCTTTACCTATATCTTTTATTCTGATATCACTCATAGCATTATTATCAATATTAAATTTATTATTGAATTCCTCAAAAGTTTGGATGAGCATTTTTATATATATATAAATTTTATATATAAAAATGGAAACAGGTAGTGCGGTTTTTATTTTTATTATTATAATTGGAATTTGTTATATAATACATGATTCAAGACCAAGTATATATACAAAACTAGAAGAAAGCTTTGGTGGATTTATGAATAGGAGTCTAGTTAGATTTGAATATGAAAAGTCATCATTACATACTATTGTTTATGGTGGAACTGGTACACGCAAAACATATTTTATAAGACAATATTTAAAATTATACTCAGTCCAACATCAAGATCTGCGAAGCAGTTTCACTGATCAAGATCAATATCAAGATCAAGATCGAGATCAAGTTCAAGATCAAGCTAAAATTATAGTTATAGTTTGTAAAGATGACAGCGACTGGATAGATCCTGAGTCTAATAAGTTTTATACTGGGTTTAATAAATGTGATATAAATATGATCACAAAAAATAATATGCATAAATTTCAAAATTGTGTAATAGTACTTGATGATATGGGTGATATGTTAAAAAAGGATATAGGTTATTATTTCACTGAAGGTAGACATTATAATATTCAAATGATTGTAATGTGTCATAAACCAGCGCAAATAATTAATACAGCAAGAATGAGTTGTGATACTATTTATTTAACAATTTATAATGGACCTGACCTATTTAAAAACTTTAATGAGATATATAAATGTGAAAGTGACTTTAGTAAAATAACTAGTGAATTAAATATTAACTATTATAATTATACAGACGGAATGTCAGATGAACTTCGTTATGGTATAATTAAATATAATAAAAAGGAAAATACTTTTATTATTATTAGTAGTAATAGAACAATGATATATGATTCAAGAGTTGGTTTCCTTAATTTAAAAGCACTTAGTTTAAAAGATGATTTAGAAAGAGAAGACATGAATAAACTTATAGCATATATGAAACCACTAATGATTAATGCAACAGATAGAAATGCTATTAATCATGATAATTATCAGTTTTATTTTAATAAACTTTACTTTAAATAATATTAAAATACAGAATGATGTTCTTACTAAAGAAATTATTATGGGAAAGGGTATAAAAATTTTATCCAATATTGTTGGAATTATAGGCACAGGTTTAATTATATTTAGTTATATTTGTCCCGATTCAATATCACGAAATGCTGGAACTGTATCAATGGGAGCAAGCACAATGTTGAGTAAAGTAAATACATTAGTTAAAATTTTTGGATAAAGTTTTTGGATATGGAGAAGAGTTGGAAGGTAAAACACGAAGCAGTTTGGTAAACCATGAACAAAGATCGTATACTGATCAGTGTAACTGTGACTTCGTCAATGAAGAGATGGGAATTTTGAATAGAAAGGGAGGAAGGTTTTTAAACAAACCATATATAAATAATGAAGAATTTAGAGAAGAGATTATAAATTTAGTTAAAGATAAAAAAATTAGACCTTGATTTGATCTTAGATAAGAGATGTAAAACTAATACACTCAATACTTTAGGAAATAAATATTTAGCAGAGTGTATCACATCCAAAGATAATACTAAAGGTTTAATTGAAATTATGGCTAAATATTATCAGAGACATTAAAGTTTACCTCTTATAAATGCTTTTACAATGTTTAGAGTGTAACTATAAATGTGGAAACATTGCTGTTTTAACATATCATTCTGAATCATTTCATAAAGATAAAACTGATAAATGTATGTGTGGTAATATAATATTAAGTGGTATTTGTGCTAATGATTTTTCCCCATGGGGTTTTTCTTTAAAAAATGAATCTAATTCTAGTTCTAGTTCTAATTCTAATTCTAATTCTAATTCTAATTCTAATTCTAATTCTATTTCTAATTCTAACCGTAGTTCTAATTCTAGTTCTAACCCTAGTTCTAGTTCTGGTTCTGGTTCTATCTATGACTATAACTCTAACTCAGATCCTAACCTTATCCCAAACCCTAACCCTAGCTCAGAAGTATTAACTAGATGTTGTAATAAGTGTAATTATATAAAACCACTATATAGTTTTGATGAGGTTAAGTATACATGTAGAAGTTGTACTTCAGCTAAAGTTAATTGTCCATATTGTACTTCTGTTGTGAGATATGATGGGATACGGGCTCATGTAAAGAAACAACATCCAGATATAGAATTGACTAGATGATTTAGTAGAAATCTGCAAAGCAGGTTCCCTGATATAACTGATCGGTGTAACCGCTTCGCGGATAAAACAATTAATCCTAGTTGGCAAAGTCCTAGAGTTGTAAGTCCTTTAGTTATTAACCAAACAGAGGATCTGCGAATTGGCAAAACAACTCCGTTGAGCAGTTTCACTGATAGTTGTTCATGTAAATACTATAATTTTGTATCATTTCTTATTAATAATGGAATAAATATAGAAAAAATAAAAGAATATATAAATTTATTGAAAAATATAGATAATTTGAAATAAAAAGTATAAAAAAATAAAAATATAACAAAAAAGAGGGAATCACTCTTTAAGAGCGAAAAAGAGCGATCTTTTCTACTGGGAATCACTCCGAATAAGAGTGAATCACTCTTTAAGAGTGAAATATAAATTTTGCTTTGATTTTTTGATTTTTGCTTTATTTTGCTTCCCATTTTTTTAATTTTTATCAAATTTAGAGCTAATATATAGTAGTGGATAAAACAAGGGATTCAACAAACAGTAAAATTTGGCCCGATTCGACATGCGCGATTAGCGTTAAGAGAAAGGGACAAATTTTGCTGGTGGTTGAATCCCTTGTTTTATCCACTACTTATGGGATTTAATTAAAATTAGCTTTTTTGTGGAAATTTGAATAGTTTTTGATCCAACAGTTTTGATGTGAGATTATTCAGTTCATTTGAATCACATTTAAGGCAACTGATTTTTATCACAATTAAGTAGCCAACTGAAATAGTCCCATTTTGTCCCACGGCAAGTTCGAAAATTTATAATAACAACTAATTATAGACTGGAAAAGCAACTAATAACAACTAATTATAGTCGAGAAGCAAGCAAAACAATTCGATTTTTTTTCACGCCCTACTGAGATAATCACTGCCATGAAAAGGGAAAAGTGGCAAGTTCTAGTCAAATTTGCATCGCTTCTGAAAGAAAATATACAATCAGAAACCCTCTCAACTTTGGGTCTGTTCGGTCTGAACCCCCTGTCAGCAACCCAAGTCCGTCTGGCCCATATAAGTTTTGCGTCGAGGACCTCCTTCTGAGAAGCAACGAAGGCAAGACTAAATTTGATCACCTTATATTGCGCGCGAAGATCACAAAGATTGGACAACATTCACCAAAAAAACGAGATGAAAACAGCACAGCTCAAATCAGCACTTGAAAACAAGGGCCAGAAAGCCCTCACACTCAAATAGTGTTCTGTTGCATCGACAAACTGCTGAACATTGGTGATCAAAAATGTGTTTTTTCAAAAGAAAAATTCGTTTTCTGGGACCCAACGAAGACGATTAATGTAAAAAAGAAATTCATATAAAAAGCTGATGAGTCATCGACAAAAGACTTATGTGAAAAAAGGAACTTCATATATACTTCTTAGAAATATAAGCTGTGATCGGTAAATATCTTGCCAAAAAAGCAGAAAAATGGAAAAATGTTGATTAGTTTTACGGCTTTCACACTTAATAAAGTTAAGGTATTTTTAACACCTAAGGAATTCAAAAATTTAGAAAAAACGATGGACAACTTGGGAAGTAAGCAAGATTTTCCTCGCGAAAAAGTTTACCCTCTGGCAGGAATTGTGATTAACAATCAATATTGAAATTAGACAGCATTATCAACAAACATAATGCAACTAGTCAACAAAACAAAATATTTCGAATGTTCCCAACCCAAACTTGCAATTCGAAATTCCAACAACAACAACAACAACGTTCATTTGCTATCGGAGGTCAAAAGAGTTTTAATTGAATCACCATTATTCTCGCCTTGCTGTTGGAGGGGAATGTAAAATCTAGTCTTGCTGTCAGAAATAAAACCGAATTTGCAACGGTTGGTTGTAAACCAGCAGCTTGCCGACAACAAACCCAAGTAACAAGCAACAAATCATTGAAAAACAATCGAAAACATGGACTCAGACATTTTTTGATCCAGCAATTCCAATTATTTTTTTAAGAAAAACACGACACGTCCCAGGATGATAATATCAATTCATCTGATGATAATGGTGTGGGAAAGATTGTTCATAAGAAGAAGTACACTCAATCTAAGTTTCCGAATCTCATTGTTCAAATCTCAACTTAGCAACACAAAAATCAAAAATGTTTTAGATCCTGGCTCTGCGTGCATAATCGTAGGCCTTTCTGCGATACATCAGACCTTGTTGTTCCGACCCCACTTGTGGGGGGGGGGGGGAGGAACTATATACTCAAATGGGTTTTTTTTTGTCCAGTCAATTTTGGCCGATCGATATATTCATCGCAGTGAAATGTGAGTGGTATCACTGAAAAGCTGGTCCAGCGTAGAATTCAAAATTAAAAAGATTTTTCTTTTGATTTTCGTTTTTGTCAAGGAGTTATCGAGGATTGAAACTTTGTGTGAACACGGGATATTTGTTCACTTTTAATGTGATTTTTCTTCAAATTAAGATATTTTCTATAAAAATTAGTTTTTCAATTTTAAATTTCTTGCCAAAAATGAATGAATTTTGTCTTCCTAATAGACAAAGGGCGTTAAAAAAGACTAGTTCTGGTCTCATAGGGAGGTTCAATATCAAAAAAAAATTTGAATTCTTTTTGAAAGCTCTTTTTTATAAAACTTTTCTACTTTTTTTTGCTTTTTTAGGTCACCTAGAGACAAGTCACTTTTCATATCGAGGTTTCCTTTATGACAAACCTCCTTTACAGTCAATTGAAGCCCGGTGAACAAAATAATTATTTTCAAGGAATTGCTCAAATTTTTTTTTCGCTTTGAGTTCTCTTAATTATAAAAGAAATTTTGAATTTCTTTTTGAGATTTTACTAATTTTTTGGAGTCTTATGGCATGAACTCATTGACTAACAGTGCAATATGTTCCGTAATGAGATTTAAGTGAACAAATCTAGTGCTTTGAGAGGACAGCTAATAGCTGTTAAGAATTTAAAAATAATTTTTCGAAAATTTTTTTCGAACATTAACAAATCGTAAACTTATTATCGTGAACTGTAAGTCAGTCTCTGCGGTAACAGCAACCTCTTCCGTCTTGTTGTAACCAAATTTTATCTGGCTAGCAGTTTTATCTTCTAATTTTTAGTTATATGACTTCATTGACACAAGAATTCAAAAAAATTTTTTGGATGTTTCCGTATTATTCGTTAATTTTGAAATCTTATCCCATTATCCAAATTTTGACAGCTCCTATTGACTTAAAGAAAAACTTCAGTGGATCACAGATGGAGTTTTCGGAGACAAGTTTACGGTTTAAATTGCTTTGATCTTTTCTTATCGCTTTTTTTTACAAAATTTTTGGTTTTCGCCTGTTTTTGTTGTTGTTTTTTTTTCATAGTCATAAGACTTGATGCGATGTCATTTTGATCACCTATGCAGGACAAACATCCCTATACTCCGATTGGGGTATATTTGAGGTTATTTTTTGACTTCCGTCTAAATCTATTGAATTTTATGGCTGTTCAGAAATTAAAGATAATTTTTTTTAAAAATTTTCTTGAACATTGACCAATCTTAACGTCTTCGTGAACTGTTCGTCAGTATCAGTTTTGACAGAACCCATTTCTTTTCGACTCCACTTGAAATTAATGTGGTTAGCAGTTTTATCTGCTAACTTTTGGTTTGACGATTTCAGTGGCAAAAAAATTCAAAATTTTTTTTAAAAAAAAATTCGATATTTTCGTATTATTGGTTACTTTTGAACTCTTATCAGTGGATCACAGATAAAGTTTTGAACTTTATCAGTGGATCACAGATAAAGTTTTCAGAGAAAAGCCAATGGTTTAAATGGCTTCGAAATTTTTTTCTCGCACTTTTCTACTGAATTTTGGTTTTCGCTTCTTTTTGTTGTTGTTTTCATAGTCTTAAGACTTATTGTGATAACTTATTGATTATCTATGCATGAAAACGTTTTTTCCGCTATCGTGTTATTTCTGAACGTGGTTTTTGACCTCCGTTGAAAGCTTTTGAGTTTAAAGGCTATTACGATTTCAAAAATAGTTTTTCGAAATTTTTTTGAGCATTAACCAATCCTAAGCTTTTTTTCACGAACTGTTAGTCAGCCCTGGTAATTACAGGATTGTTTTTTTTCTAGTCCAGTCAAAATATTTTGGTTAGCGGCTTCATTTTCTCCCTATTAGTTTTTAAACTTCAATGCCATTAGTTGTCATATATATATTTTTTTTTTATTTTTGGATATTTTTTCTTATTTTTGGATCCTTTTGAAATCTTATCGCCTTATCCTATTACTGATAGTTCTCATTGGTTTAGGGAAGACGCTCAACGGATCATAGATAAAGTTTTCAGAGAAGAACTTATGATTAAAATTTCTTCGACACTTTCTTCTGGCACTTTTCTAGTGAATTTTTAGTTTTTGCCTAACTTTGTTGTTGTTTTCATCGTCAATAACTTGTTGTAAGGCCTTAATAATAAAATATGAGTCACAAAAAAACTTGTTGTCCCATGGAGGCATAATTTCTCGTATTTAGTGGAGTCCGTTGAAAGCTTATGAATTTAATGGCGTTGATACTACGAGTTTTCTCAAAAATTTCGTTGCTCTAATGTATTTGTTCATATTTGATTTTTTGAAATTATATTGATGGAAAAAAAATCCGATTTCAGTTAAAAAGTATTTGAACATAGAAAAGTTTTTAGTGAAAAGATCATTTTTATTGCCTTCGACACTTTTCTCGCTCAATTTTTTTCTTGAAATTGCTGTTTTTGCCTGTTTTTGTTCTTTAGGTAGCCAAAAAATGCTGACAAGTCTCTTACGCTTGTAATTGAGGATTGAATTTATGATGTTACCCGAAGCAGTCAGTTCGTAGCCTTTAGTCTTAAAGTTTATTATATACATTTTCAAATAATTTTCAAACTTTTCAGATTCTGTTGTTCCTTTCGTCAAATTTTAACTTATTTTGATCAATGAAAGGTCACATCCAATTTCTTGTGTTTCAAAAAATAACATATCGACTGATATTATTTGTCACCGATGCATTCTTTGTGGGACAATATGCGTTTTTGTCAACGTTTTTTGAGTGCTCAATTTTTGCGTTTCTTTTCCTCTTCTTCCGGAACAATCGCGTCGTAACAGATCCCTATGGTTTTCAATTGCTGCCCAAATCAAATTATCTAATCTTTCTGTATAGTTCCTTGAACTGAATTAATAGAAAAAAGAATTCAATTAAAATACATAATATTCAGATAATAGCTAATGGTTTTAAGGTTAGCAATAGTTTGTGTTTTCGCAAATCGTTTGTAATTTTTTAAGTTTTTCTTCAGTTCGTTTCTATGGCATAGTCTACCCAAAGGCAGTTCCTTTTGGTTTTGTAATATTTTTTAGTATTTTATCAAAGATTATTTAATTAAAAGCTAATGATTTTTAAGACTTTTGAAATTTCTTGGTTTAAAAAATGTTGATTAGTTTTTGAGTTTCGCCTCATTGATCGTTGTCTTTGTTGACTTGCTAAATAGTCTCTTTAAGAAAACTTTCCATCCACAGTTAGCAGAAATTAAATTCGAGTAGGTAAGGTTTTATCTGACTGCCTTTTTACGTTGTTACTATGAGCTTTTAAATTTAGATTTTAAGTTTTTGCCGTGAAATTTTTGTTTTTGCTATTTTAATTTTTTTTTGTGTCGTAGACTGTTTAATGTCAGATGTCATTGGCGCTGTAATGAGGCATGACATTATGTAACTCAATTAGTAGATAGGTTGTGTAACGATTGTTTTAAACTCAAACATCTATTTCTGTTATCTCTTCATTTGGTTGACAATTAAGTCAAAAATGTAGACGAGCTCGGGTCGGAACATCATGTGCGAACGCACATTAACGAGCCGCCTTGTATCCTTTTTATAACGCACGGATTAATTTTAACTCTATACATACCTTATTCTCTATACAGTTCATGTGCTGTAGAAGTGATTTGGTTTGCTTTTAATTTCTTTCTATGCAACTCAGCATTTACTGAACTAAAGCCTTTGTTCATAATTTCAACACGAAAATTACGTCTGTTCATATGTGGAAGAATGAAGCAACTTTGAGTGCTCAGGTGGTAATCTTTCACTTCTCTTTTGCAACTCGACAAAATCCCATATTTTTTCTTTCTTCCTTAGCGAAATGTACTGGCACCGCAAGTACTGAAAGTAAAGAGTCAACAAAAATCACGTTCATACCATGTTGCAGTCATATGGCGGAGAGTCGCAGAAGACTCTTTTCTCGATATAAACTTTTTCGGATTTTGGGAAAAGCTGCAACATGACCCCCACACTGGTGACAAAAATTGCGAGATGTATTTGAAACTATCAATCCTCGCCAAGAAGAGCATTATTTTGGATTGACTTCTTAAAAACAAACCTACAAAAACTTTTTCCGAGAACTGAAGTTTTAAAAATCTATTCAGGATGTAACGGAAATGGAAGAACGAGAAAGGCAGATTCAAACTTTCCATTTCAGTTCTCACTGAGAACTGAAACTTCAGAAACTGATCAAGATTGACTTTCTTTGCGGTGATCGATTTTGGACCAATGCGTATCAGAAATTTGTATCCTTGTTATATCTCTGCATTGGCACAAAATGACGCAAGATTTTTAATCAGCAACATGCTCAGTTGCCAGGAAACTGATCGGCAGGCAACAAAAGCATGCCTTTGTTCTTCAGCTCTCTGCTTTTACCTGGTGATGTGATGTCTCTTTTGTTTTTGATGTAGACGTAGACAGGGACATTTTAAAAAACGGAGTAATAGAACCGGTCAGCGATGGTGATGTACGCTTTTGTTGCCTTGATTGTTATGTAGTTGATGTCATTGGCTGTTTTTTGGGCGAGTGGGTGGCGTTATTTTAAGAAGCCCTTTGATCGTTATTTTACTGTATCAGTGTTTTGCTGAACAGGTTACGTTAATATCGGAGCTTTTGTTGGCATGCCCAATCCAAGTGCTCGTGACACATTAGAGTGTATGGATGATAAGCAGGTAGTATCCTCTATTTTTTTTCGGTGCTAAATCATCCTAACATCCTGTGATATAGTATACATTGGGCCATTGATATTGTAGTGCAAAATCTCGTAATTTTACTTAATCTTTGATTTAGTTCATTTTTTATCATTTTAGTTCTAATTTGTTTAAATCCTGTTTGAAGATAAAATCTTGCTCATTCATGCTTGTTAAATTTGTTTATCTAATTTTGTGAAATAATTGTCCGTTCATACTGTCTAGTCATTCTGTTTGCCGCAACTTCCCATTTTTTGTTATTATCAAATTGCTGATCACATTTTGATAGTTTTATTTAATTCATTCTCCTCGAATCTGAATTCAAGTTTATTTGTCGCCTTTCAATCCGAATTTCGTTCCGCGAATCACTCAATTTGACAATACCAGAATAAGCCTAATATCGCTAAGCAAAATACTAGTTTATAAGTTAACGCTGAATTAGCGACGCTAATATCACTCTAAAGTGAAACTCAGACAGACGGATATTCAAAGCACAAATTTTTTAGTAAAATTGCTCCGCGAAATCCCTAATAACTTTGGAGCAACAAGTATCTTAAATTCACTCCGCAAATCGATTCAACTGTAGTAAATGATTTCTGTACGACATGGCGCAGTCAGCTCGCAAATCCCGAAAAACCCCGCTTTCAATAGAGCCATTTTGGGATCGGCCTACATAAGATCCTCGAATACGTTGGGAGAAGTGGCGCATTCAAGTAAAACTGGCGTTTTTTGCAAGAGAGAATATAACGCTGGACACGCTCTTACAATGAAATCAACACATGTACGACTACCGGTCGAGCCGAAATATGAATTGACTATCGAAGATGCAACAGAAGATACGGACAACGGTCGACAAATCCGGAAAATTCAATTGAAGATTAAATGGGAAATGAATTGCCAAAAAAAACGGAGGCAGGCGTTTTGTGTGGTGAACGACCATGGTCTCTATGCAACCATAAATGTGTTTCGCTCCTGTATCTCAGTAATGGAACGGAAGGAAGACGTCTTCTAACACAAAAATTTCCCCGTGATAACATCTACGATCTCACTACCCTCAAACTTTAGGAGATGATGGAAATAGCTTTCATACGACCCAGAAACATCACTTTTGATCGCTACGTAATCTTCTCAAGGAAACAAAAAAAGGGATGAAACTGTAGATCAATTTTACAGCATTTTGAAAGAATTAGCGGAAAATTGTGATTTCGAAAATCGAGAAGAGGTGATAATCATGGACATCGTTATCACAAATATGTTGGATGACGATATTCAACGTGAACTCCTCCGTGACACAGTAGACCCAGAAGGAGCCCTCAGTATAGCTGTCATTATTGAGATAGGTCACCAAAATCAACAATGGATCTCATCAAACAACAACAACAATAACAGCGCAACTGGCAGTGCAATCAATGCTATACAATCTTTCAATAGATTTTGCGGCGCGAATACACGCGGAAATCAATCAAGCAGAAATACACTCAATCGAGCACCGATTGGCTAGTGTAAAGGTTGTGGTCCAACTTGGACTACAACACATCGTCAGGTTTGCCCTGCTCTGGGTAAGAAATGCAAACATTGTGGTCTACTCAACCATTACGGTAAAAGGTATGTCGGAAAAAAATTAATTAATTCACAAAACTCTCGTCAAGATAATCGCATCATTAATGTCGAAAATTGTGAAACTGCAGAGCAGAATACACAATCGCCGAATCAAAATCTTATTTATGTAAGCTATAAGGAACAATTTAATTCTGATTACGACTCTTCAGACGATAATTACGTTGCGATAGTGGAAAGCCTTAATACACCACCAATTGCACTTCAAACATGACGATAACAATTGGAAATACAGATTGCCATTTGCTCCTTGATTGTGGTAGTAGCTGCACTATCATAAATATGTCACTTGCCAAGGAAATAATGTTTAATTGCACGCAAGCACAATGGTCGGAGAAAAAACCACTCGATTTCAAATCTTTTTCTAACAATATAATTGAAACACTCGGAACAATAAAAACGCCAGTTTGCTGTAATAATTGGAAATTTCAAAAAGCAAAAATCACGGTAGTTGCGGACGGTTCTAGACCCATTCTTGGACGTGATCTCTTTGAACATTTGGGAATAACTATTTCACAAAAATCTTGCCCGAACATTGAGATAAACAACGTTGAAAACTTTTGTGCAATAAAAAATCTTTAGCAAAAGAGTTTCCGGAATTAATTTCAAGAATTGGAAAATCGAATTATCATACTGTCAACTCAAAATTTCATAGAAATTATCGTGTTACACACCAAAAAGGGAGAAAAGTACCGATCCATCTTCAACCAAAAGTAAAGATTGAACTCAAAAAATTGTTAAATGAAGGACATATAGAAAAATTAACAAACTGTTCTGACCAGTTTTTTATATCTCCAATAGTTATAACAGTCAAAAAAAGACCAATAAATCAAAATTGCCTTAGACTCCAAAATCATGAACAACGCTATTCACAAAATTAAGTACCAGATGCCAAATATCGATTCTCTAATTCAAACAATATCACAAAAACTGTCAACCGCACCGCAAGAAACGGCTTATTTTACGACACTTGATTTGCGGTACGCGTAAAGCCAATTAAAGTTACATAGCGATAGGGCTCACCATTATAACTTTAATCTTGTAAACGGAGATATGACCGGCACTTATCGCTTCAAAACGGGACTTTACTGACTAAGGAATATGCCTGCCGAATTCCAAAAAGCAATCGATTGTACACTCGCCGGCCTAACCAATACATTCTGTTTTCTAGACGATATACTAATAGTAAGTAGAGGCAGAATTGAACATCATCTCGATCGCGTTTGCAAATGCTCAATAAAATCAGATCAAGAAAATCTTCGAATCAATCTCAAAAAATGCTATTTTGCAAAAGAAAAAATTGAATGGCTCGGGCACAGCATCACTCAAGCAGGCATAACACCATTATCTAATAAAACTGATGCAATTGAAAAATTATCATCACCCTCAAATCTCAAAAAATTGCGATCCTTTATGGGATCAGTACATCATCTGGGAAAATTTATGCCGAATCTATTGCAATTGTGTTATCCAATTAGACCTCTTCTTAAGAAAAACACAAAATTTGTTTGGGCAGATGAACATGAAACACAATTCAAGCTGATAAAAACCAAGATTGCCGAAAAAACGGAAAGTCAGCATTTTAATCCCGATCTAGAAACACGTATAAAATGCGATGCCTCTCGTAAAGGTTTGGGTTGTGCATTAGAGCAACGAACTCCAAACGGTTGGCACACCGTAGCTTTTGCGTCACGATTTTTAAATTCAGTAGAAGATCGTTATAGCGTTAATGAGCTAGAACTATTGGGTGTTGTATGATCTATCGAAAATTTCAAGTATTATCTTTATGGTATGCCATTCACAGTGATAACCAATCACAGAGCTTTGCTATCAATAATGAGAGAAAATAGAGCTAACAAATCTTAAAATAGTCGTCTAACACGTTGGGTCGAGAGACTATTATCTTTTGACTTTACAATAGATCATCTTCCCGGATCAAAAATGGGGCTAGTTGACAATATCTTACGCGAACCACAGCAAAAAGCTGTTAATATTTCTGCTTATAATGAGCAATTCATAGTTGCTAAATTGGACGCAATTAAACGCAGCGCGAAACGATTTTTGTGAAACGCAAAAAATTATATTGAATTTGAGGCGCGAAATCCACTTATAAAACAAGCATCGAACACTATGCATTCCAGTAACAAATTATTCAGAGAATTCGCACCGCGAAATCGAGAATATTCTGCGATTACGGAAAATGACAATACAATTAGCAAATTAACACCAAATAAATTAAATTCTAACACCCCAATCGAGAAGGCAAACATTCCACACTCGCTTTTTGCGTTAAATTAATCCACAAATCAGTTGAATATAAATCTCAATAATTTTCAACGCGTTGCCAGCCGATTCCAAAACGTGTTAATGATGTCGAACTCAGACGAAGAAACTCTCATGCAATTGAAACATTATACACCATCCAAGGTACGGTTTGCCGATGAAGCAGGCCCATCCAAAGCTCTCTCAGTGCCAGCAACACCATCTACCCCAAACAAGGACACAACAACAGTTACTTCGCCGTCCACAGATGACTTGTATACAAACGCCTTCAACTTTGCTTTTGTCAAAGATATTTTCAAGTGATCTGATGGCGAGCCTCACATCAAAAGACACGATCCTCAAGGAGATCAGGGACTGTGTACTTACGGAAATTGAAGATAGGTGCCGACAAATAAGCCTTTACATCCATAGTTTTTGGAAGGACCTCCATGTCAAAAATGGATGTGTGTGTATAGACGATCGCATCACCATCCTCAACACAATTAAAGACGCTTATGTGGAAGCGATACATGCGACACATCCAGGAAGTTGGGGGATGACGGACATGGCAACACATGTATGGTGGCCGTACACGCATCGTGACATCATCACAAAAACGGCAAAATGTAACCCTTGCGTCAATATTGGTAAAAATTTAAAGTCTATTATTCCTGCTTGCAAATGGGCACCATTAAAATGTGCAATTTACCAAATGAAGAAATTCAAATTGGTTTTAGTGGACCAATCTATAACGAAAGGCATCAAGAAGTTTGTTTTCTTGCATGTATAAATCGTTTTTCTAAATTTCCAACAGCGGAGGTATTTAATAGAGCAAATGCAGATAAATTTCTGAAATTCCTTCAAGAATATGTTTTGCTGCAGGGAATACCTCGTTCGATTAGATTAGATCAAGCGCGGTGACAAACTGGTCAACAAATTAAAGCATTTTATAATCAAAATAATATACAATCAATTGATGATCCAATACACGACCACAGAGCAATTGGACTTGTTGAAAGGCTAATTCAAACAATCCAGAATCGCTTAGCTTGTATTAAAACGGCGGCGCGAAATCACTGTAATTTGAAAGCCTTGATAAACTCTATTATTTATCAACTACATATCTGTCGCCAAAAGACTATCAATATCTCACCGTTTGAAGCAAATTTTGGTAGAAAAGCAAATACTCCACTAAGTAATTTTTCAACAGAACTTGATCCAAATAGTATTACATGTAAACCAATTTTAACAAAATATTTAGACATGGAGACAGTCCGTTGGGAAGAGTTGATCTCGGAGGACCATTGGGACACGGAAGCAATGAGTGACATCGAGTTAGAAGTAAACAGAGACCAATTAAGCAAAGATGCGGCTCACCGAAGCAATGCTGATCCCGATAAAGAATCACGAGTAATCCCGCATCCAGATGTTGGTCTGGCAGTGCCCAGAAATGAGGCCTCGTTAAAAGCAAAATTAGCGAAGAAAAACCCTAAAAGTAAAAGATCCAAAAAAAGTCTAGACCGTCTTTACGAGGTTTTGGCGCCTGGATCATCGGTAATTAAAACAGACGCCTACGCGTCCATAATAAAAGAACCGGGGAAACGTAAAGTCACCATTAGAAACTCTGTTTGGCTAAATTCGGTACCAAGGCAGAGAGACAAACATATTTACAATTTTATGCCAACAGAAGACCGAAAATACCATCCGGAAAGACCACAGAGGATCAAATAAGCCAGCACGCAAGAGAAGCAAGATGGAAGTTAGAGGGCAATAAAAAGATGAAACACAAGAAAATCGCCAATGACATGAGCGCAGTCTCTTCAATCCATTCAAATGCGACAAGAGCGTTGCGAGTACGAATGCAAGTAAAGCCGAAGAAAACCCTGGTACCCGTACCGCCACAGCCACCAACAGAGAGTTTAGTCAATTTGGCACCGCCAATTGTATTACCACATACGTCTATAGTAATCGCGGAGCCACCAACCCGACCCAAGCGACAAGCAGCAACTAAAGCTACTGAATCTTTACAACCGACTCATAAAAGAAAACACTCCTCCCCGTCGATAATCGAATCTGATGAATCATTGGCGTCCACACAAACATGTCCGCTAACCGCGTCATCAACTTGGGCACATTCACGTCAAAAACAAAGACAATTGGTTAAGCAACAACGAATACAGAACAAATCGATTGTATCTACGATCCAAAAAGCAGCCGCCAATAATCAAAATGTAGAATCCGATTTTACAGTAGGCCCCTGTTCGCCGGTACAATCATTTCCAGTACAATCATTTCCTATCATCTAAATACTACGTCTCTCCAAACTATGAAGGACCCCAAACATCGATGACAGTTGGCGAGGCGGAAAGCATCTACGAAAGCGACTCTGATTAAATTCTTTACAAAAATTATAGTATTGTTTATAGTAACCAGCACATATTTTTTAATTTTCATGATAAACTATTTTGTTGTTTTTTTTTGTTCAGGGGATCAAGCATTGGTTCAAATGTGATCAAGCTTTGGGCCATTGATATTGTAGTGCAAAATCTCTTAATTTTACTTAATCTTTGATTTAGTCCAGTTTTATCATTTTAGTTATAATTTGTTCAAATCCTGTTTTAAGATCAAATATTCCTCATTCATGCTTTTTGAATTTGTTTATCTATTTTTGTGAAATAATTGTCTGTTCATACTGTCTAGTCTTTCTGTTCGCCGCAACTTTCCAATTTTAGTTATGATCAAATTGCTGATCACAATTTGATAGTTTTATTTAATTCTTTCTCCTCGAATCTGAATTCAAGTTTAGTTGTCTCTTTTCAATCCGAATTTCGTTCCGCTAATCACTCAATTTCACAATACCAGAATAAGCCTAATTTCGCTGAGCGAAATACTAGTTTATACGTTAACGCTGAATTAGCGACGCTAATATCACTCTAAAGTGAAACTCAGAAAGGCTGATATTCAAAGCACAAATTTAATAGTAACATTGCTCCGCGAAATCACGAATAATTTTGGAGCAACAAGTATCTTAATTTTGCTCCGCATATCAATTCAACTACTGTAAACGATTTCTGTACGACACATCTTCTAACTTTCTTCTCGCCTCTTTAGTTTGTTTGGCTATCGTGTTTTCCACTTGGCAACAGTTAAAAAAACGAAATACTACAACCATCATTTTGTTTATACGAAGAGAACGAGATTCAAAAACACTTAGGAAAACAAAAACTATCGGTTATCTCCACGCCTCAGAGCAAATTGGGCTTTTTTGGGACACGAACAGTGCTTTAAGAGCAGAAATATAAGTTGAACGTAGCTTTTTGGTACTATAGTTTTTTGAATGTCATTTATATAATTTAGAAAATAAACCGCTAATAACTACAATTCTTTGTTTTTACGCATTAGTGTGGTTCTAATTTGAACTCCGAATCCATGAAAATCATAGAACTGTTTGCGCATTGGAGGCAAAAGTGCTCACAAAACAGAATACGTGTGATCAAATCTCGGCTATTGCGGTGCCTTTTTGTAAGAATGGATTTGAATGCGGCGAAAATCTAATCTTCAGTCCCTAAAGAGAGCAAATATTATAAATATTTGTAACTAAATTCACCGTTTTTCATCATCAACTTCACCGCATTCAACGCTAAAATTTGCAGGTGCTTTTTGGTTAAAAAAATTTTGCCACTATTCACCGCAATTTTTTCGTTTCTCTATAAAACCCTGACCCCCCCCCCCCCCCCCCAACCACTTAAAAATGATTATTGATATATCTTACTTTTCCCAGTATTTTGTTTATAAGAATACTCATTGTGTAAAAGTAGAATATAGTTCGTTACTATATGCATTTTGTCGCTTTTTCTACGTGTTTCTCACTTCTAACGAAAGAGTTCGTTCATTTCTCTTTTTAAAGGTGTGCGTGATTGTAATCAATGTTAGACGTGTTACATTAAGTGCGCATTTTTTCAGTGCGGTCGATGATGCGAAGAAACAAATGTGATTAAACTCGCTAATCTATAAAGCGAACTTTTACTATTAGTTGAAAATCTAACAAAAACGAAAGTCCATTATTACAATTAGACTTCTATCAATTTTTCAATTAAGCCGCAGAATTAGCTGTCACTAAAACGAGATAAAAGAACATTAAATTACAAACGAATAGTTATGATTCAAGAATTAATAACCCGCTTAATTCCGCATATTTGCGTGGAATTGTACTTAGGAAAAGCTGATACTAACCTCTACGGTCAATGTTATCAGCTTCTAACAACTAAGCTAATCGGTTATACGATCATGTCTCTTTCACTTTTTGCAAAAATTCCCCAAATTTTGAAAATATATGAAGGAAAAAGCGGAAAAGGAATCAATATGAGCACTCAATCAGTTATGATTTTGTCGTTGGCTTCCGAGTTTAGTTATGCTTTCATTTCGGGTTATGGATTCAGCACATTTGGAGACACCCTTTGCAATTTTGTGCAAACTATGACAATTGTTTATTTATGTTTATTTTACAACAGTCGCCCGGTTTCGGCTATTTTATCCTTCATCAGCGCTTTCAGCGGAGCTTTGTTTCTTTGTTCAGGCTTGGTCCCTTTACACGTTCTGAAATATTTGAACCGGTTGGGTTTTCTGCTAAAATTTGTGGGCGCGTCGTACCAAAATTACACGAATTACGTGAACAAATCGACCGGGCAGATATCGTTTTGGAGTACGTTTATAGGGTTTTCAATTGTGACCTCGAAAGTGATTATTTCGGTGTTTGAAACTGGCGATATTCAATTGGCGATTGGTGCTTCCATGCGGGTATTCACAATTTCAATTCTGCTGGGGCAAATTGTGTATTACAGAAGCCCAGGAAAAAATATTGAGGACAAAAAGAGATTGTAAAAACTACTTTATACTTGTAAATTTGAACAGAAAATGTAGGGAATTTTTTCATCCTACCCGTGAATTTTTTCAAAAAACTTTTCAGGAATTTTATGAATTTTCAACTTTTTCAAGAATTTATGCCTATTGTACTGTTACACTGATAACCACGAGTGATTTTACACCGATAAATGCTGGTATATACTTACTAAGAGCTGTGACAGTCCATTAAAATTTATAAAGCTTGTTTATAACGTTTATAATTTAGCTATTATAAAGGTGTATAGCAATAAAACATGGAGATATTACCAACGGGAAAGAAGAAAAAAGTTCCATTTTTTAAGTTTGCTCCATTAGTTACCTATATTACCATTGATACAAAAATTCCGCCATTTATTCTATTTAGTTGCTTTAATTATCACAAATAACAATTTATTCATCATTTTTTTCATGCTTCTTCGTTTATGGTCTATGCTACGCAAATTTCACGTCCCGATTATTTCACGCACAAATTAGATGTGTTTTCAACATTCTAATGTGAACCATTGAAATTTTTCACAAGAAGGTGAAACAAATTCTAAAAGTTTACTTAAATTGTTTCCCGGGTCGAGGTTTTTGGGTAAATTTTCGTAAGAAATGCGGTGAATGCTCTGAATTTTCGTAAGAAATGCGGTGATTGCGGTGAATGCGGTGAAAAAAAATAATTCACCGCTTTTCACCGCATTTCTTACGAAAATTCACCACCAAATTCACCGCATTTCTTACAAAAATTCACCGCATAGACTATTATGGCAAATTAATGTAAGAAATGCGGTGAATGCGGTGAATGCGGTGAAAAAAAATAATTCACCGCTTTCTTTCAAGCGATGAATTATTTTTTTTGACCGCTAGATGCGGTGAAAAAAAAATAATTCACCACATTTCACCGCATTTCTTACAAAAATTCACCGCATTTGCTTTCCAACGTTTACTCAATATGATTTAAATTCACGAGAAATGCCAAGGTAGCAAGTGACAGTTGGGGCAGTGGAGTAAGCAGCTGAAGACATGCAGGAGGTCAGAGGATCGAACCCGTGTGGGAACGATTCTTTTCTGTAAGAATACTGAGAACGCGGTGAAAAAAAATAATTCACCGCGATTCACCGCATGCACCGCAAAAAGATGTAAGAAATACGCGGTGAAAATTATTTTTTTTCACCGCATTTCACCGCATTTCTTACGAAAATTCACCACCAAACCTCGACCCGGGTTGCGATCTTTTTTAAAGGATTTAAAAAGAATTCTCATATACTTTCAGTTGGTTTGCTAATATTGCATAAAACAATTTATAAATTACACTGATTACCATAAGAAATATACGACCTCAAAGAGTGTAATATTTAATCGTTGACAAAAGTAAAAGCACAAAATGCAATTTTAGATGGTAAACTACCTGTTTTTGAAGTCAATTTTAGTGAATAGACTATTGGTGGTTTCTAATGATTAATAGCCGCAAAGCAATAGATAGCTGAGGCTAATATTTCTGTATCAATTGATGCATATTCATAAGGAATTTAGTAGATCTGAATTCAGATAAACTGATTGGCCAAATTACAGGAAAAATCCAGTGAGCGGTTGGCCAGTTTTCTGTACGCAGTGAGTTGAGTTCCACGTAAAATCTGTTCAACGTGATCAAGCCTCTATCAATTCAAGCAAAATTTGCATTGTGAAATCAACAACTCAATAATCGCGTTGAACAGATTTTACGTGGAACTCAACTCACTGATGCTTACAGAAAACTGGCCATTTTCTATCTGGATTTTTCCTGTAATTAGTACAATCAGTATTCCGAATCGAAATCAACTGAAATTCTTATGAACATGCGTGGATTGATATAAAAATCACAAGAAACCACCAAAATTGTGTTCACTAAAATTGACTTCAAAAACAGGCAGCTTAACATGTAAGGTTGTATTTTGTACGTTTGTTTTGTCAACAAGTGTACTATATTTCTTAGCCATCCAAGTCAAATGATATGTAAACTTTTCATAAACCATAGCGGTTGTGTATATTTTGTTCGTAATGCACAATCTCAGCTACAACATGAAAAACCCTGTCATCAGCAAAGAGTTATATTACTGCACAAAAATATTTAGACATCCACTCAAAACTTTTTCGGATGATTCAGAACAATTGATCAGCTCTAAAACTGCTAGCAAAAATGTTCTACAAAGAAAATAATTCGGATAAATTTAAATAATTCGCATCACTTAAATTTTTATTCGAGGAACGTTAAAATGCAAATCTCAAAAACGTCGTCACAATTTTTATAAGTTGCCAGTTATATAAAGCATTGGCAAGTATGACTATGACTGAATATAAGTACAGTGAATCTAAAGCAAATGATAAATTGTAATTTTCAAGTAGGTATTGTGCACTATAGCTGCCTTAACATGTTTCTCTAAAATTTGTTCTTGGTATAGTCAACTCATTATAACAACATTAATAAATTATTTGTTTTTCAAGTTGACCCACAAAAAAGTCAAAAACATGAGATACATAATAGTTTGAATCTAGCTTCACACGGCAAATTGGATGAATGCAATCAACATTGAATTGGTGTTATTCTAAAAGAAAAAACTACACAATAAAAAAACGCTCAAACATTCAAAATCGTTCGGTATTTATCAAAAACGTTCAGTTCTTTGATATTTTTCAAAGAAGAATTTTTAATTGTTTTCATTGTTTTTCGACATCTTCTAGATTATATAACAAACTCAGAGAAAAACTAAAGCTGAAGAAGTCTCTTGCAAGATATATAAAAGAACATATAAGATGAAGAAGTCTCTTGCAAGAAACATATAAAAAATACGCTTCAGCAAAGATGAATCACACACAATAAATTGCATTTCCCTTAAATAAGTGAGATGAAATAAGTGAGATAAATTGCATAAAAAATATTGTGCAAAACAATATGTGGCAAATGTTTATCAAGATCAAAGCTTTCCAAAATTATCAAAGCTATTAAAGATTTTCTTGTACAGCATTTACATTGTCCACTAAATTTTTTCGCCGATCTCAGCAATAGTCCACGTATCGACTTACTCTTTTGCTGTCGATAGCATTTGTGTGATTGTGTGAGACTTGACGTCGTTTGTGAGCAAAACTGGGCACACAGTCAAGAATGTTTGAAAACTATGAGAAATGAATGTTACTTATCCAAGGAGGAGACTTTTTCATGAACATGAGTAGGTAAATTAATCGGCACTGCTCATTCTGATATATTTATATCACATTTTAATTCACATCTTAATATCACATCTTATCACAGCCCTGAATTATTTCAACCCGCAAGCTCTTCGGGCAAAAAATTTTTCCCAGAAACCCTGCGAATCACCTACTTGTTTATCCCAAAATTCTGTACCTATACTTTACTAATCTTATATTTTAAAGATTAATTGTACCAATTTCATTAGGAAGTTCAAATTGTTCCATAAGTGGGGTTAATTGATTGCGGCGAAGTCAATAAAGCTGAAAAACAAATTAACCACCACTTTGATTATATTTTCTTTTGGGAATTCATATAGTTGATCTGTTTGATTATATACACAGTGGTTGTTCACCCATCCAGCTAAGTCTGTTATCGGTGACATAAATTTGAACAAAATCAGGAACAGTTCTAGAATATCTAGCTGCATTTGCTCAGATTGAATTGATTGAATTGATTGCTCTGCTTGTTGTTGTGTATTTCAGAAATCTATATGGTATCGTAAGAGTTTTAGAGAATTACTCTGTATTAATTATCAATTACCAATGAGGACAAAAACGAATTCCAGAAGCAGAAATTGTTTTTTTTGGCGGAAACAAAAACTGAATGGAAAATGCTTTTCTCAAAAAGTTATATCTAATTACACCAAAACCTCTTTTTTCCATGGAACAAAAATCCTGTTTCCAATGTCCTAGAAAAATTGTTACTGGGTAAATAAGCGATTATTAACCAATCAGAATCGAGTATTTAAATACGTACAGAATTATTACAAAGCTAGCAAAAAGTGCAAACAACATAACTTCAAACAAATCTAATCAAAAAACCTATGGAATAAGGCTAGATTCGGCCCTCTAGTTTCCGGTTTTTTGAATCCGTCGGTACAAAATGGCGACTGGCGTTGAACTGGTTCGTGATCAGACGAAATACCGGCCAAATGAGCATCATAAACTGCTGTCTAAAACAACTTGTAGCTATGATCAACTTTAATACAATGCTTGTTGTTGTTTTATGTGTCAATGGTTATGCGCTGTTGAAATCGATTTAGCTGATGAATTGAAACTATTGTAGACCGTCTTTGAGGTACATTTTCGAAAATTTCAAGCCATTAACAACGTTTTTGTCTAATGGCTGTGGTGAACTTTAAACAGAAAATATAAGTTGGATCTATGAGTTGGACTCATTGACTAAGAGGAACATAGAGGGTGGATAATTACATAACAAATTGTGCTTATGAACCATAATAACTCACGAAGAAGAACGGATGTTCCCTTTTAGGTCTCGCAAGACTGACAAATGTCACCAGATCTATTTTGCCCAGGCCACTATTGAGTCAGTCAACACACAATTTTTTGAACAAAAAAGGCATAATATCGTGGCTACAGAGGAACAAAAAAGAAAAGAGGCTTTTCCTTCCCGTTCACTACTATGAGTCTGCCCCTCGCATAAGGCAGTTTTGCAACTCTTACATAACCCACTGGTGGAAGCTATCAAATGGGTATCTGGCATGACAGGTAAACCTCTACTTCCTCGTGGTTTCAAATTAACACTGTGGAGGAACTCAAACAACATGTTAAAAATGGTGGCTCCACCACGCTCAGGAACTGCTTACATCGATGAAGCCTGAATGAAGGTCGCCGTAAAAGTAAATAAATTGTCGATCTCATACAACAATGCTATTCCACAAAAACTGTAAGAGCAGAACACTTTTGGAATGAACTGATAAAAAAACTGTTTTAGACAGCAGTTCTAGGCACCATTATCTATAATTGTTGGTTTGACAAAATTGAAGCGGAATCCCTTTAACCCCCCCCCCCCCGCCGAGAAAAAAAAATTGAGACCAAAAAACATCGATTTTGGAAAAATTTTGGTGGAATAAAATTAGTCCACTTGGGCTGTATAGCAAAAGTCCAGCTCCGATATAAAAATGAGAACATAATGCTAAGATTTTTGGACATTTTTGAGGCTATTAAAAAATAGAAAATCATTACCGAAAGTTTATAAACCGAACTTTCAGGCATAAAAACGTTCGGACAACTCGATTGCTGTTCTATAATCATGAATTTGCAAAAATTGACGAAAATAGAAATAATTGAACAAAAGTAAAAACTTTTGAATAATTTGCCAAAAATAAATTTTCCTAAAACAAAGTTTGTCAATGGTTTGAAACTCAACAGACAAAAAACAGATTGCGAAAAAAATTCAAAACTCCGTCCTACTAACAGCAGACACTGATTCATAAGCTAAATTTTTCCAATCGGTCGTTTTCATACCGTGGCGTCCCCGAAGTTTGTAATTCTTGATTTCCGTTCTTTTTTCATTAAAGTAGCTCTCCCAAAATTTTGTTTTTCATTTTGTATTCGAATATTTTTTTTCGTTCAATGGTGTTTTTATACTTTCATTTATACTTTCATATATACTCTCATGTACACTCTCGATGTAGTATGTTGTCATATGTGATGAAGTGTATTTGTGTTTCCGTTGCAGTATGTTTATTCGAGGTTGCTGGTTGGTTCTTTTGTCTGTTGCTTTCTATTTTGTGACTTAGTTGACTCACGATTTACGGCTGGTTTGTTTTTTGGCATTTTTATATTCACTGGTTTACTGCTTTATGTTGTAGTGTATAGAGTTCTGTAGTTACGGATGGCAAATTTTTGGACCATGTCATTCTTTTAGTGTATTACTGCATTGCCGTAAATTAGTTTGGTATTGGTATATTAAGCCCCATAATGACATGTGATAGTTTCTCTTGCATTAGCTTCTCTCCTCCTCCCTAGGATGTGACTTAGTTCTCGAGTTACGGCTAGTTTGTTTCCTTGTTTGGTTGATTTCGTGCTGTGGTCTGACGGCAAAATTTTTCTCGGCCTCATCGCAGGTCGTTTCCCAGCCGTGTTCCCGGCTGACTGTTTTGATCAGTGCTACTCCCTCGACGATTTGTTTGGTCTGCCCCTCTTACAAACGCGTGGTGCACCCTTCTCACGACAATTTCATTTCCGTCCGTTTTGTTTCCACTTTCATTGTGCGTCGTTTGTCCAGCGTTTCCTTCCCATCTGTTTCGTTCCCCATTTCGTTTGTGAATTGATCACTCAGCGTTCCTGTTCTGTCTTGCCTCTTTTGCCCGACCCTCCCTCGCCGGTCGACTGTCTCCCTGTTAGTCTCGCGTTGCCTACAAGCACATTATATGCGTTCCCCTTTTCGTTACTTACTATCGCTGAGAGCTGCGCCACTTGGTATTCAATTTCCTGTTCTTCGTCTGCTGGATTATCAATTCGTTCTTGTTTGGGTTCAGTATAACACTTAGTCCATTTCCTTTTTCGGATATTACTTTGAAATGAAGCGGGACGAATTACACGAGAAATTTAAGAAGCTGTAAAGGTCAAGATCTATACTTGAGTCCCAGTTAAGTAACATCTACAAGAACATCACTGATGCCATTAAACGGCAAAAAAGGATGGCTAAAGTTGAAAGCTTGGTTTCAAAGCTGAAGGATGCCTTAAGTAAGCTGGTACAGAAAAATGGTGAACTGGTTGACTTAGAAGGTAAAAGTGGGAACAAAGATTCAACTTATCCTGTTCTTGAGCAGCCGTTGGATGATGTAACTAAGAGAAATGAAGAAATGTTGCATGCAACCAGCAATTACATTGACACAGTTCTGGACAGAGACACCTTAATTGGGTTCCTTTATCTGCAGTGTCCTTCTAAGAGAATTTCGGGTTTGACAACATCAACAAAGTGTATTTGGCGTAAAGATGAGTTTCTGAAAAACTGAAACGCGAGGAAGTTAAAAGATAAGTGCAAGCTACCATGCTCCTCGCCAAACAAAAAGATAAAACTGCCCTACAAAAAAGAGCTTGAAATACGGATATAGCAGACGGCAATTCAAGAATAGGAGGAAGATCATCGCCAGCGTGTCACTGCAGCAACATTAAACGAGGCAAAATTGATAAATAATCGTTCAATAAATAGTTACCTTTCAAGTGAACCAAATTTACTTATAGAAAGAGAGTCTTATAGAAGTAAAAAAAAATTGTACAGGATTGAGTAAATTCATTTCCTTCGGGTAATTCAATAACTGCCACAAGTGAATCGAACTGGCTGAGTCCTGGTTCAGTATAATTAGCAGAAAATTGAGTTAATGCTGCTGTTAAAAAAACCATCTCAAAATGCTATATCTGGAGTTGCAATTTTTATTGCGCAGCAAGAGGGGTTGTATCGGGAATAAAGGTAGGAAAAGGCAATTATTCAATCAATTAGTAGTTTTGAGAAATCAGAGAACCAAGTTCAGACCAACGTGCAAAATACTTAATCTCCACCACTGCTGCCACCTATGCAGCCTCGCCGGCCTTCGAATCTTGTTCTGATATCACCGATTCCCAACAATAATGTACCTGATTTTTCAAAAAAAATCCACACCCAAATCAAATCACAGACCCACTCGCTGTACATTTGAAACCAAAAAAATCTAGCATGCCTGGTAATTTTTATCTTCTCAACCCTCATGTTCCACAACAACAAGATCAATCTCAAATTAATTTCTGAACAGAACACAACTTATTAATACCCACACCTTGCATAATGTACCTCCAACAAGGAACACAGTCGTGAACTGGCTGGTCTTAATTATGCCTAGCCAATTACAAAATCATCAATTCCCCTAGAGCCTGCTAGTTACAATGCCCCACCGCATCAAAAAATCCCTTCATTTGTAACCTTGATTTAATTTTTGATGTTTTTTCTAGAACAACACTCTAAACTCTAATCATGTGACAATTATTTTAGCCATTTTCCACAACTTCGAACCAGTACTGCCACAAGAAACTGCTAATCCTGTCATCTGCCATCCTATTTGGCAATCGAAATTTATTAGAAGTTTCCACTCAACTAGCATTTTGCCACCTTTTGTCATGTCGGTTGAACCTCAGACATTCGGGTGTACACCGTTGCGCTGGAGTGGGCCCATTGCATCAGCAGTGCAACGCACAAACCTTATTAAGTTATTGACTAACACAATAGCCAGCAAGGAGAATGAACCGCTATCTGAATGAAAGTTGTCCCCGTACACCGGGTATCAATTAAAGTGCCAAGAATGGTGTAGTCAGCTCTCAATCTCTAACTGATGATGTCAAATTGACATACCTGAAGATCCTCGCAACTGGCAAAGCTATAGCACCTACCGCTGAAATCGTCTACAGCGGCGCAATTTACAAAGATGCAGTAAGAACCTTAAAACGTCACTTTGGCCACCCACAAGTAGTTTTAAGCGGCCATTTAGACAAATCCAACAACTTTTTACCAGAAAAAATGCAAAAAAGCGACACATCATTTACTATTCAGGGCGCATTTCAAGTGTTCTCGGGGCTTATGAATAGTTCTCATATGAATCGGGTTTAAGGAATGCCGCGTTTCTCAACGGTGCCGTACAGAAGCTTTGATGGAATCATGGTCACTCTCTAGTGTCAAGAACCATTTGGTGCAACTTACTTTACGACTGGTTTTACGACTGGTTTCACAGAGAGGGCAAATCACGCCAATTAAAGAAAAAACTGCGACTTGAACGATCTCTGAGAGCTCAAACAAATCAGTTTCAAGGAACAAATTTGTATTAAAGGCATTTGCTGCAAATACCCAACAAAGGTGTCAATTGAAGCCGCAACAGATTTTTCCTCCAAAATCAATCTGTAACTGCACTGTAAGCAGAGGTAGCCATTGGAGAGAAGGTTGTGTCTTTGAAGAAAAGACCCTCACACAGCGAGCTAGATTTGTGGCTGAATCAAAGCTCTGTTTCTCTTGTTGTGTGACAGACACATGTTCAGGTAGTGTCCAATTTTAGTTAATTTAAAAACCAAGACCGCAACAGCATGGATATCCCCTTATCTCATGGAGCTGAAAAGGTTTGTCAAGCGATACCCTCAACAAACAACATCAATAAATCCAAGTCAAATGCAGGTAGCAGTAAGCTAACTGGTCAGCGTCCATCAAGCAGGACAACTTCTTTGTCTTCTGTCACGGATTTGTAAGGCTTCCTTCATTTGATGCAATCGCAGCTAGCAAATTCTTCTGGTTCTAATGGTACGGCGTTGGTTTTACGCGATAACGCTTGCGGTATATCTTGGGTGTCGGACAGTGTGATTCAATATGCAGGGCACCACATTGAAAATGGCCATTAAAGTTGGTTAATGACAAAAAAATGGTTCAATTGACTTTGATACCTCAAAAAGATGAAAACTCCGAAACTTTCACTGTGCGTCACTATATGACCGAAACATTAAACGTAGGTTCCGGAATCAATGGCGTTAAGTCCACGCAGCAAACTTAACCACATCTGGCAGTAATAGATCCAGTAAAATATGACATTGCAGAAGATGCGTGAGCAGGATGTGTAACTTCAAACCGTCCGTTATTGTTGTTTGCAGCCAAAAAAATCCTCACCCTTCGCTATTCGCTTGCCACTATGTTGCGTTCTAAGTGGCCAACTTCCGTCAGGTTCAAGTTTAATCTCAACGTGCTTCAAAATCAAAACTGAATATGAACCGACCTTTCTGTTTAAGTGTTGGTACATCATTGAATCGTACGGTGCGTACAAGCAGGTTGACACACGACCAACAACGGATGCTAGCTTACAATAAAAAATGGAAAAATAACTTTTAACTACGACCAAAGGTACGATGTTGGTGTAGTGTGGGCTGAAGAAGGCAACCAGTTCCCAATCGATACTGTTCCCGACTGCTAATCGTAACTGTTACAGATCGAAGTCAAAACCGGCTCTCTAGAGACACAATATTGAGAAAAAGTATGCAAAACACATCACTGACTATCTTGAGACAGTTAACGTAATAACAGTCCCTGATGCTCACATGGTCGAACAGTGGTCAGATAAAGAGTGGCACAAACCACATCATCCGTTAATCAAACCAAACAAACCAGAGAAAGTGTTTAGGGTACTAAATGGTTCAGCAAAGTTCCACTTCACTTTTTTGAACAATTCTTTTTCTCAATGGATGGCCCTTGCGGACTTGCTCCAAAAATTAATCCTTGTGCTATTAGGTTCCATCAATATCAATTTGCCTGATCACCAGATATTAAAGTTATGTTCTCACAAGTTGTTCTCCCATCTTTTGACAAACCATCACAGCGTTTTCTTGTTGCGCGAGGACCACAAAAAATGTTGTAGTGTACCAATACATGCGCCATGCATATGGGGCTAAAGACTCGCCCACATGCGGCAACTATGCATTACAATCCAAAGCACGAGTTAATACAAAACCCAGAAGCAACCACCAACTTCATAGAAAACTTCTAATTTGATGATTACTTGGATTCGGTGGAATCAATTTCATCTTCTCCTTTTAGGTGGGTTCAAGCTTACTAAGTTTATAAGTAAAGTACCAAATCTGGCTGATCAAATTGATGGGTCACATCAGTCTATCTACCGAGCCCAACACAATTGCGCCATCTAAGGCAGAACCTTTGCAAGCACTACAATTGAAATGTGATAACAACAATGACATTCTAGTTGTTGGTTGGGGTACTTTAAGAACGGTCACAACGTCACTACCACAATGATTGGCACTGAGACTAGTGTCTTAGTTATTTGATCCCCTTGGTCTAAGGGCACCATTTACCGTTTGCGCCCAATTGTTACTAAAGGTCATCTGGAGTGTCAACGGGCAGCGCTTGGACGAAGAATTACCAAATTATCGGTCGAAAGGTTCCCCTAATCGAAATTAGAACTACCAAAGCTTGTTGAAATCACCACTGAGGAGCTAGTTTTCGGGAATCTTCAAACACTTTGAACTACATACGTTTAGCGATAGTTCGCTAGAAGTTTTCAGTGCCCTTGCGTTTCTCAGAGCGCTCTATTAACTAATTCAAGTTGACCCCGAACGGAGAATGCTTTTGTGTAGAGTAAAACTCACGTTGCTTCTATGATGGTAATGAAAGTTTCAAAGCTGGAAGTACAAGCAGCCGCTCTATTGCATTAAGATACCTGTGGAGACTTTCAAGTGAAAGCCGAGAGCGATTTCATATGAACCAAAAGCACTACTATCTTGCAATGGCTTATATCTACAACCAAGCACCCAATACTTACATAATTACAGTAAACCGTGTTTGTGAGTGAATACACTAGCGTTGACGAAACCAATCATGTTCATTGCCTAATATGATAACCCGGCAGACGCCCGTATTCGTGGTACGTATTATGTCCGCTGAGGTTTTGCGATCAATTAGCTGGGCGAGGGACCCAGAAGTCTTAAGAACTCAGCAATTTGCAATTGAATCAAGCACTAATGTAGTTAATTACATCAATTTCGGTATAGCAGCCGATGAAAATGACAAAACTAAATTGTCATTGGCTGCATCCGCAACTAAGTCAACTCAGGAATCACCCCCACAACTAATAAAGTTTCGTTTTTATCAAAAGTCGCAAAAAACACCATATGCACTCCGGCTGTTACGCTCTCATGAACGCTAATGTTCTGTCAATGCTATTACAGTCTAATTTACTGGGCTTGACGGAACCGACAGCCATTTTGTTTACCTTGTTCAAGGAGAGACTTTTAATTCCGAAAGAACAAAGCCCGTCGAAAAAAGGTCCGTTAAAGGAAGTAGCCGTATTCCTTCGTTTTCTCCATTTTGTTGGACCAAGTGGTCCAATGCATTCGGTTGGCCGCATTGGGCTGGCGGCATTCGCTGGTTGAATTGATTTTGTTGTAAAACATTGCATGCCACGTACTTGAAGCAGTTCATTTGTCACGTTCAAGTTGAAACAAACTCCTCTAAATCGTTCAATATCTGCTTTCTAAAAAGCAGGAACGTTATACTATCCTCAAACTTCGATCCTCACTGCGTTCAAATAAATATTATTGTGTTACATGCTGAATGATCCACGCCGCAACTATTCAACCCATCAATACTGACTTTCCATTAGTGAGAATTGCATACCAATCTCCTCCCTATACCAACAACAGGATCTATTACGTTTGCCCTTTTAGGTCACCGTTCGTCGGACTGCAGAGAAGAGGTCTCTTTCTCTTCAGTTGTTTGACTACTTATACTGTACATCTGGAGGTCGTCCCGTCCACGGACGATAATACGTGTGCAAAGAGAAGAGAGCAGTTTGTGTCCCGCCGGGTACTCCTGCCATGGTCTGCTCAGATAATGGTACAAACTTCATTGCTTCGGAAAAAGAGCTCCGCGAGAATATTAAAAAATGGTTTAATACCCACAAACTGGAAATTCAATCCACCAAGTGCACCACACTAAAAGCGCCACGCCCGCGCAGAGTCTTACGCTATTTGGTTAGGTTGGATCAAGGACTACGTCTCAGCTTTGTGCACGTCCGCCGGTTGGCTCATCCGCCCGCATGTAAATTTGGTACCCGCTCTCCGAACAGTCTCGGGCCAGAAAATGTTACTGAGTAAATAAACCAATATCAACCGCTTAGAATCGAGTAATTGAAATCGTACAAAAATTGTCCCAATTTGCGTACAAAGCTCACAGAAAGCATAATTTTAAGTAAAAATGTTCAAATAACCTTTGGAATAAGAAATGATTCGGCTCTATAATTTTCGTATTGACTCGCCCAAAATAGTGACTGGCTTTGAACGGATTCGTGATCAGCCAAATGAGCATCAAAAACTGCCGTCTAAAAAGTCACTTACTGCTAAGACCAACTTTAATACGTTCCTTATTGTTGTTCTTTTCGTTAACGATTCTGCGTTGCTGAACTCGATTTAGCTGATGATGAATTGAAACTTCTGTAGACTGTCTTTCAGGTAGAAAAATCAAACGTTTTCCCAAGCCATGTAAAATTGGCTGATCAAAAATAAAATGTACGCATAAAAATCTTCAACGAGAGGATGTATATTATGACCTGAATTAAAAGCCGCTAAAAACTTTTCTTGAGGCTTTAGTTTTTTGGTGCAAAGCCCATGACACCTGTGAAAAGTCCCCGATTTTTAGAAGAAAACAAACGGCATTTCTCCATGAAATATTTTTTTTTGGATTACCTTTCGAAGCCCGAATTCCCTTCACGCCTCGCCAGATATCAACAAGAAGTATGCTGATGTATTTACAAAATGTAAACATCTTTGTCAATAACGTGAACAGATCTGCCTAATTGTACTTTCGGTCTTTCCTGGATTTCAACGTTCAAAGTGTTTTTCTGGGGTCTGACATTCGGCACGCAAAACTATGTGGAATTGCCGGCCAAATTTTTTTTTGATACGTTTTAATGGCGACTAATTAAACCGCAGTAACTAAAAAACATAAAAAACGATTGAAGTGCTATGAAAAAAACCATTCCATAAAAAATATTTCTGCAAGAGTTGAGAAATAGAACGAGCAAATTATGGTGTGTAACACAATATATGGAAAACATTTACTAACTTTCTAAAGTTATGAAAACTAATTAACATTTTCCTGGGCACCACTTACATTTTTCGCAGAGGTCACTCACAACTTTAGTCGAACTCTCAACTAATTCTGTTTATTTTAAGGTTGTCCTCTAAACAACAGATATGACTGTATTGACTTTTGTGGTCAAAAGTTTCAATTATGTTTACTAAAATCAAAAAAAGTTTGAAAAAAATCATTTTAAATGGCTGTTGCTCGTTTACAGAAAAGACTATTGTTGATAAAAAGATTTGTACTCCATTGTAATTGACTTCTTTGATTATTTTGCGGGTTGGCTGTGGTGCATGCGATGGCAAGAAAAATCACCGGATCTGCCGACTCTGATTAACTTAACACCCCCCCCCCCCGGTCGCCACTTCTTAGTAGTCATACAAGGATCATATATGATGTCATACAAATTATGACGTATTTCTTAGTACAATCCTTGTATGACTACAAAAATCATACATGATCTTTGTATGATTACAACAAAATCATACATGAACATAGTACGATTAATAAGAATCATACATCTCTTTTTCATAAATCTTCTTTTACCATTTATGGCTTTGAAATTTTAATCGGTAAGGCATAACATATGTGATTCCTGGGAATCCCTTTGCGATCCGCAAAAGACCCTAACGTACAAAATCAATTGCAAAGTTAGGCAAAAAAAAGAGTAATTCCAAAAAACAAAAGTTCTGATATTCTCTTAAGCCAGTTATTACCTATAAATGCTTGTTTATAAGAATTTGTTTTAAAAAATGCATATAGCAACAAAAGCGTTTTGTGATTATGATCCAATTGCAAAGTTATTCATTTAGCCCACACAAAAAATCAAATGTGGATTGCAATTGCGATACAATAATTTAATGTCTTCTGTCTACATTATAGGAGGATTTATAACACCAGTCAATGTTTTTTGTGTCAAATATGACCTTGTATGATTTCGAGGAAATTTTTCAACTTCAATAGAATATGAAAATTGTACAGTTCTTAGGTTTTTAAATTTTTTGTATGATCCCTGTTTGATTTCTAGGAAATCATTATTGATCCTTGCAATACTACCAAGATTTCAAACAAATTAATTTTCACCTAGCATGAATACTAAGAATCATATATGACCTAATATGATTACTAACATTTCGCTTGATGAGCAACCCCCCCCCCCCCAGCTCAAATGTAGCTTCAATTACATTCAAATCTATATATTTACACCCTGCAAACTTTTCACATCAAAACAGTTTCCAGAGCCCTTACGAACACATTTCAAAATCCGACCCATCCCCCCAGCAGCACCACCACAACTTCAATCACCACCACAATCACCACCAGCAGCACAACTACCAAAATCAACACCACCACCATCACCATCACCACAACCAGAACCACAACCACCCTAACCAACACAACCACCACCAACACCACCGCAACCACCACCACAACCACCATAACCACCACCAACACCACAACCAGCAACACAACAACCACCACAACCACCACCATCACCACCATCATCACCACCACCACCACCACCACCACTTCCACGACCACCACCATCATCAACTCCTCCAACACCAACACCACCTCCACCACCATCACCACCATCACCACCTCCTGCAACAACTCCACCATCTCCACCACCACCACCACCTCCTCCAACACCAACACCACCTCCATCTCCATCTCCACAACAACCACCATCACCACCTTATTCAACACCACCACCACCTCCTCCAACACCACCACCACCTCCACAACCACCATCACTACCTCCACCACCATCACCATCACCACCACCATCACCACCATCACCACCTCCTCCAACACCACCACCACCACCATCACCAATTCTACCACCACCACCACCATCACCACCTCCTCCACCACCACCTTCACCACCACCATCACCA
This sequence comes from Convolutriloba macropyga, assembly GCF_964194025.1. Classification (NCBI taxonomy): domain Eukaryota; kingdom Metazoa; phylum Xenacoelomorpha; order Acoela; family Convolutidae; genus Convolutriloba; species Convolutriloba macropyga. The sequence continues at coordinate 44,901,914 of NC_134481.1, read as the reverse complement.
CCATCACCACCACCATCACCACCATCACCAACACCATCATCACCACCATCACCACCACCATCACCACCACCATCACCACCATTACCACCACCACCATCCTCAACACCATCACCAACACCACAACCAGCAACACAACAACCACCACAACCACCACCATCACCACCACCACCACCACCAGCACCACCACTTCCACGACCACCACCATCATCAACTCCTCCAACACCAACACCACCTCCACCACCATCACCACCATCACAACCTCCTGCAACAACACCACCATCTCCACCACCACCACCACCACCACCACCACCACCACCTCCTCCAACACCAACACCATCTCCACCAGAATCTCCACAACAACCACCATCACCACCTTATTCAACACCACCACCACCTCCTCCAACACCACTACCACCTCCACAACCACCATCACTACCTCCACCACCATCACCATCACCACCACCATCACCACCATCACCACCTCCTCCAACACCACCACCACCACCATCACCAATTCTACCACCACCACCACCATCACCACCTCCTCCACCACCACCTTCACCACCACCATCACCACCATCACCACCACCATCACCACCATCACCAACACCATCACCACCACCATCACCACCACCATCACCACCACCATCACCACCATCACCACCACCACCATCCTCACCACCATCACCAACACCACCACCGCAACCACCACCACAACCACCATAACCACCACCAACACCACAACCAGCAACACAACAACCACCACAACCACCACCATCACCACCACCACCACCACCAGCACCACCACTTCCACGACCACCACCATCATCAACTCCTCCAACACCAACACCACCTCCACCACCATCACCACCTCCTGCAACAACACCACCATCTCCACCACCACCACCACCACCACCACCTCCTCCAACACCAACACCACCTCCACCACCATCTCCACAGCAACCACCATCACCACCTTATTCAACACCACCACCACCTCCTCCAACACCACCACCACCTCCACAACCACCATCACTACCTCCACCACCACCACCATCACCACCACCATCACCACCATAACCACCTCCTCCAACACCACCACCACCACCATCACCAATTCTACCACCACCACCACCATCACCACCTCCTCCACCACCACCATCACCACCACCATCACCACCATCACAACCACCATCACCACCATCACCACCACCATCACCACCACCATCACCACCACCATCACCACCACCATCACGACCATCACCACCACCACCATCCTCACCACCATCACCACCACCATCACCACCACTACCACCACCACCATCACCACCATCACCACTTCCACCACCAAAAAAATGGAATCATTTGGTCCATTTACCTCCCTTAATCCATGAATCGGTCTTAATACGTGTAGAAAGGCCTTACTGTGTGGAATATGAAGACAAAGGAATGATTATCCTAATTGATTATTGGTAATTAAACAATGTCTTGGTCCTTGGTCGCCAAATTCCACAAATTAGCGCAATATTAATCAAAGGTAGGGGTGCTGGATCGTAATGTCTTAAATATTCGTTTTCTAATTCCTGGGTTATTTTATGTCGTCACCTGAATTCTACGTCACCTGAAATACAAAAGATACGATTTAGCATCACTGCAAGCGAACTATATACACCATATATTACGAACAAACACTGTTGTAGCAATTCTTAATCGTACCATACGCTTTCTTCAAACATAATATATGCGTTATGTTCACAAAATACATGCTCTATATAATATATATCATCAACAGTTCATTCTTCTTTATAGCTTTAGACCGTGCTTTTTTCACTCTTTTTTATCACGCATGTACTCTGTTATATCATGAACCAATTTTTTATTCACATTTAGTTCAGCGCTCAAAAATTCCGCATTAAACATGGATGCAATTTTGTCCCCAGAATGTCAAGAAATTTACTTTTCAAAAAGCGATTTCCTAAATGCAGATTGTGCTAAACAGCTACTAAACAAATTTATCGGTTTTACAATAATTTCGTTATCTCTAATTGTCAAATTTCCCCAAATTGTTAAAATTTATCAAGGAAAGAGCGGGAGGGGGATAAATTTGGGTTCTCAGGCGACGACTGCGATAGGATTTAGTTCTCAATTTAGTTACAGCTTCCTTTCAAATTACCCTTTCGGTACTTACGGTGACACGGTTTTGAGTTTTGTTCAAACCGTTGTTATTGTTTATCTTTGTTTATTTTACAATGGAAAACGGCTACAAGCATTGGTCGCTCTAATTATCTGTTTTTCAGGCGCAATTTTAATTTGTTCAGGTTTCATCCCGCTTCATGTTTTGAAAAATTATAACAGAATGGGCTTTCTTATGAAGTTTTTTGGCGGTTGGGCGCAAATTTTGACTAATTACAGAAACCAATCAACGGGCCAGTTATCATTTTGGTCAGTTTTTATCGGGTTTTGCATCGCAACTCCGAAAGCGATTACGACATTATTGTTGACGAAAGATTTGCAATTAGTGGCTGGGGCGTCCATGAGTAGTTGTATTCAGGTGACAATAATGAGCCAAATGTATTATTATTCAAGATACAAGATCGAAAAAGCTGAAACAAAGAAAACTGAATAAACTGTTTGCATTGGTGATAAAAGTTGTTCATGCATTGTTGTTGTTAAAACTTTATTATTTCAACAATTTTGACCTGTGATCAAATCTTTGATGAAGTGAAAAAAATTTTTGTCAGAGAGTTTAACAATTATCTTAGGCAACGAGCAATATTAACTAGCTCCACGCTTGATTTGTTAATGAAAGGTTTTTTGCTAAGGAGAAAAAGAGCATTGAGGAAAACGAAAACTGAAGTTTGAAGAAAATTCGGTATTATAGAGTTGGAAAAAATGACTGGATGAGAGGGATTTGTGAATCACTGAACGATTTCTATATAACACGACAAGGTTCCATTATACGTACTTGAATTGAAATTTGTGGATTAATTACATCTTACTTTTATGGTTTCAAAACTTAACTTCAATTTCAAAGTTTCGAAATCTTCTCAACAATTTTTACACTCATTGACTAAAGTAAACGCAAAAAATGCAATTCTACATAATAAACAATTTAAGTCAACATTAGGTCATAGTTATTCGACATAAATTTGGCAGTTTTTTCGAACACATTTCTTGTGGTCGCTATAATTTCTGTTCTCATTTTCATGCGTCTTTGATAGGAAAGGTTGGTTGTAAATATCTTGAAATCAGTAAAAACTACAAATTAAACCTTTTTTTGTTCTTTTCTATAAATTTGAACAATTTTTTTTCTGTTCGACTCGTCATGCTCAATTGTTCTACTGGTGTCTACGAGGTTTTATTTCAGGTTGTTCGTTTAACTATTTATATAGCGCATCATTTTCAGTTCTTTTTTGTCTTCTTCTATACTTAAAGACAAAATTAAACGCAGAGAATGCAAATTTTTATTGTATGTTGTCGATTATTGAAGTTATATTTATTCATTATATTTTGACTGCTTTGTTTGACTTTTTAATTAGTCGACGCATAATAATCAGAAATTTAATAGACCTAAGTTCTGAAGAACTGACCAGCCATCTTACGGAGGAAATTCAGATAGGTGTTGGCCAATTTTCTGTATTTAGTAGTGATTTGAGTGCTACATGAAGCAAGTCTGTTGAACTTAATAATTCCTCCATTATTTAAAAAAAAAGTTAAAATTGCGAATTTAAAAATCTTTAGAGCAAATTTTTCGACAACACTGAACCGACATCACGTGGCTTTTAAACTGCTGCCGTTTATCAAAAATTGCACTGTTTTGTTTTGGGCTTTCTTGTAGGCTGTTCAATTTTTTCTGAACTTTTTCTAACAATTGTCTGATGATTATGCGTCGATTATGTGTCTGATGATTTAAAATCAAAAGAAGCCGCCAAAATATAATAACAAAAATTAGTTCAAAAACGCAAAACTAACCATTTGAAATTTCTGTTTTGTGCGAAATGAAAAAATCAGAGCAGGACAGTCCTTGAAGAGTTATTCGAATAATGCAATGAATAACTTGAACAAAACGTTCGTCGTAGATAACAGCAGAACAAATGAGCAGTACGAGTTGCACAGACAAAACACAATTTTCCCTAATTTATAGAAAACAACGTAAAAAACTTTTGATTTGAAGATTTTATTGGTGATCAGAATTCAACAACCAACTTTCTATATCAATCGCATAAAAGAAATGAGAAAAAAAACTGAGCGTCAACGAGAAATCTGACTTTTAGAAGAATATCAGGAAAACTCTGTTTTCAATAATTTGAAGTGAGCATGTCAATGCTAAAAAATATGTCAACTTTTAACGACCAGGGCGAGCAAAAACGATTTTGATTAACACAAATCAGGTCGGTGAAATGTTTGGCTGCTTTTAAGAAATTAATAGAAAATGAAAACTGTAACAAATTGGAGCTCAGCAGTTAAACAGAGAAGCATCCGATTTTTTTTCAGAAAAAAAAGATACAAAAGTTTGACAAAATTTTCGAAAATGGCAATTTTTTTGGAAAATCCATTTTGCAAATGGTGCTAACCCTAGGTTTACAGTCGAGCTGAATGATACTTACGAGTAGGTAGCACTTTTCAATTTTTGTTTAATTGTGAATTAAACGCAATAGCTCGTTGGGTTTAATAGTCCTTTGCGTTTAATTTTTAATATTCTGTCTGCAAAACCAAATTCATTGAATGAAAAGTACTTAGCCTACTCCGGCAGTAACTCAACTAGAGATACTAAAGGATAGCCGAGGCCAAATTTTCCTGCAACTTCTTAGTCTTCTTCATCCAAAAACTGCTAAAATTATGCGAGGAACTCCTTTGCACTTAATGTTTAAGGGCTTGAAAATGGGCCCTCCCAGAACTTTCAGCACACAAACTTTTGAAGCTGAAAACTATGAAAAAAGCTGCGAACGCATCCAGCAAAAAGACAGCACAAATAAATATCCGAATTATTTGAGCTAAAAAATCTGCGGTCGAAACACGACTAAATTCATCTATTTTCCTTGGACTTTGAAACATTTCCTTTCCTCTTAAAGAAAACTTCTTTAAATACACGGAATAAATCTGATTTTTTTAATAATATTAATTTCTACACTAACAAGCGGCTGAAAATTTCAAAATAGAGAGAATGAATCACTTCATTGTTCCATTATCGACTGCATTGAATGAGATTTTGAATTTCAGAAAAAATTAAATTAACTTGCTTAGAATAAGAGAGAACATAGCATTCTTTTTTTTTAAAAAAAAACATGCCTATGACAAATAATCAACAGTTTTTGTTTTCTTCAGAAAAGAAAACCCAAATTGTATCCTTTTAATCTTGTTTTTAATCATTAAAGGATTGGATGAAAACTTATTTAATGGACTATACACTTTTGGTATACATTCTGTTTGCCTCCCCTGCCATTAACTTTTGTGCCAGTCAAATATAAAATATGTTTTTTACACAGGACATTGGTATGTAATTATATAGCAACTTAGACTGTAAGTGTAAACGTTATATACCAACTAAGCTAGGAGTGTGGGCACAAACTCGGCTTATCAACTGGCTGATAAAAGTCCTGCTGGAATATCATTTTAGTTTTTTGAGAACTGAGTTCACCAAAAAGTAGGAGAATAATTTCGAAAAAAAAGATTAACAACAAATTTTTATTTGAGAATTTACTTAATAACTTTTGTATTAAAAAATTGAATAGCTTTACGTTTGGAAATTTTTTGTCCAGATTTCAGTTAAATTTGAAAAGCTAGTTTCCGAAATTTTCTTGCCTGTTGGCATTTCAAGTAAACAAGCCCCTGGTACAACAACATTGTTTTCATTCCATTTTGGAGTAGAAACCAACTCGGTAATTTTGCCTAAATTTCGTTTCTATTTATTATAAATCACCAAGAAGAAAGATGAGTATAGCAAACGCAATTTTATGTTCCCTTTTAACAAGAAAATGTCTCACATTTCTGTAATACTGTTACTAGTGAAAAGCACAGAGAGAGAAACATTGTTTCAAACTTTTGCCAATGTCTTTTAGATTGTTTTGTTTTGATGATGGTTCATTAATGCAAGTTTTTATAGCACACTTGAACATAGGCAGAGAATTCGATTAGACTGGTCAAAAAACAAAGAAAACAAACACAGGAATTATCGCTCAGATGACCTAGCGAGCACAAATTATTAGTTTATCTTTAAAAATTATTCCGCCATTCTTTCTTTTTTTGTTCTTTGACCATCTCTCCTTGACTTAGAAGCTATGAATCCTAAGAAAAATTTGTGCGAACGAGTGACAAAGTTGCTTGAAAAAAATGCAGATGTTGCAGAAACCTGCTTTGTACTGTATGTAAAATCCAAAACAGTGAAAAACGTTAGATTTATAATAACCAAATCTAATTAATATTGAAAAAAAATGTAACAGTTTTGCATATAGTTTTCTCGCAAACGAACCCTTCTTCCTGCATCTTCAAATTTTTCATCTGAATATAATCACAGTGGCATACTATAGATGTAAATAACTCTGAATTCAGGAATACTCTTGACTCTGAATTCGCATTACAAGAATTCAGAGTCAAGAGTTTCACCACTCTTTGCAACTGGAGATAGGCATTAAAAAGTGAGCGCTCTTTGCATTATTGCAACATTTTTCACAACTCTGTGAATAGTCAAAAGATACCACAAAGATTCTGGCAATGAAAACAAAGAACCATAAATAAAAACATAAAAAAACAAACAAAATAATAAAAAAACAATAAAAAATGGTACAAATCAAGTTTGAAAAAAGAAACGAAACAAAAAATTCAGGCAGCTAAACTCAATCAATCAGTTTGTTATTAAAACAGAAAAAAAGCATGTGAAAATTTATTACTCTTCAAAAGTCGTCTAAAAATTTCAACTTCTTTAGTCTAAAAAATTTTCAAAATCTGATGCCCTTTTGCGCTTATCAAGTCACAATTCTTACGTATTTGATTATCAAAATAACTTTTGTACTCACAGATCTGTATAGCTTGACACCCGAAACTCATCTGCTAGAGAGAACAGATCTGAATATACTCACAATAGCATACTATAGATGTAAATAACTCTGAATTCAGGCATACTCTTGACTCTGAATTCGCATTACAAGAATTCAGAGTCAAGAGTTTCACAACTCTTTGCATTAAAAAGTCAGCGCTTTTTGCATTGTTGCAACATTTTTTCACTGCTCTATGTAACAGATCAGTTTCGGGTACCAAGATATACAGATCTGTGAGTACAAAAATTATTTCGATAATCAAATTTGTAAGAAATGGGACTTGATAAGCGCAAAAGGGCATCAGACTTTGAAAATATTTTAGACTAAAGAAGCTGAAATTTTTAGACAAATTTTGAAGAATAATAAATTTTGACATGCTTTTTGATGTTATAATACCAAACTGATTGGTTGAGTTTAGCTACCTCGATATTTTGTTTCATTGTTTTTTAAACTTGATTTGTACCATTTTTTATTGTTGTTTATTATTTTGTTTGTATTATTGTTTTTTATGTATGATTCTTTGTTTTCATTGCAAGAACCTTTGTGGTATGTTTTTACTATTCAAAAACCAGATATGGCTATTAATAATCACTCAAAAACTATATTTGTTTCACTCATTAAATTCAAACCAGATTGTAACCCATGAAATTGAAAAAATAGTTCAAATTTTCAATTTCACATAAAAATTTTGATACCTGACTGGTTGAAACAAATTGTGCTGATGCACATAGCCAATCCCTTTTGTGAATCTGTCAATCTGGATCTATTCCCTCCAGCTTAGAACGCATATTTTTTTACGCTTGCAGGCTTAAGCACCAAACTTTCAAATTTTGAACTGCTATTACTGGGCTTTGGAAAAACAGTTGAAGAGGAGTGTTTTTTGCTGAATGTGAGTTATTCTTTTTTGACCAATATCTTATAGGTTTTTTCAATTGATTGTCGTCATATGGCTTGCATTTAGATCCACAAAATCTAATTGACTTGATGTCTTTCAATTGAAAATAGCAGAAAAACAATTTGAGAGAAATAGAAAAAAATTTTGAGAGTGAAGTAAATCATATGCCAACAATAAAGTATTCCCGCGCTTGAAAGAAACCCAAAAACTCCGATATGTGAGAAAACTGATGACACGAACGAAGTTTTGATCGACATTGCAAGAATTAAAAAACAAAAAGTAGATTTTATTTGAGAGAGTTTCATGCGTCATACGTTTCAAGCAAAATTTTGATCACTAAATAATAAAAATATAGCACATAAGTCTGCAGCTTCATTTAAATTACTTTTCACAAACAAAATAAGACCTAAAGTATACTAGGTGTGGATAAGGGAACCATTTAGAAAAGAGACTTGATCAATAATAATGAAAAAAACTGTAAAATTACAAGTCAATTTGCCGCAGGTTAGTGCGCATATAAATTTTACGCCCTATAGGCCCACCTCACACTTTTATACACTAAAATTCTCAACAAAATGTAAAAATTGTTTTAGCTGCAGGTATAAAAAACGGGTCGAAACATAGAATCTCTAGGTGTTAAAGAGATTGAGTGCTAGTTTTTTTTCTAAGAATTTCCATTTCTATAAAAAAAGCGATGCGCAACGGAGCAATTTTTAAAAATTTCATATTGAATTTTTCAGAATTGTTGTTTATGACCGGTCAAAATAGAATAGTGTATTCTCTTTAAATCCGGTCAAGTTCTTTAAATGTATTCTGAATTTCAAAACCGCCTTCAAATTCAAGATTTATCAAACAAGTCAAAAATGGGAATAAATCAGGAGGTTGCCTGACGAAAGATGAAGTGACAAATAATCAAGACTTTTTCTCCAGAATTTAAAATCCAATTTGTATCTTCAGTCAATTGTTTTTTAATCATCAACGGATTGGAATAAAAATTAGTTTAAAGGACTATAGAATTTTGGTATATATTCTGAGAATAAACAAGCAAGAGAATAAACAAAAATCAATTACATGAAATATCGCTCAGAGGACAAAGCAAGTTTAAATCTGTTTTCTTTTAAAAAAATTATGATGCTCCATTTTGGTCTCTGGACACTTTGTTCTGACATAGAAATGGGACACCTAAGAAAACTTTGTGCCAACGAGTAAATTTAGAAACTTTTTTTTGCACTGTTCATAAAAACCAAAACAAAGAAAAGCGTTAGATTTGTTATATCCAAGTCTCATTATTGCTGAGACAAAATTGTAACAGTTTTGCAAACAGTTTAAGAAAACTTTCAACAATTTTCGAACCTTTATTTATGAATCTTCAATTTTTTCATCTTAACATTTTCACAATGGCAAACTACAAAAGTAAATAAAATCCTGCTTCCTATTATACGTGATTTATAGTTTATTTCATACAACTTTTTGTATTGCTAAACGTCAAAGTCAAGAAAATCACCACGCTTTTGCTACTGGAGATAGCCATTAATAAGGGAGCGCTTTTTCGAATTATTGAAGCAGATTTTCACAGATCTGTGAAGCGGATCGGTTGCTGGTACAAAACTTATTTCGATAATCAAAGAGGCAAAAAATTAGACTTTGTAATCGCAAAAGTGCATCAGATTTTGAAATAATGTTAAACATTTGGTGTGAAACTCTAGACATATTTTGGGCGCATAGACATTTTTCACGTGTTTTTCTATGTTTAATACCAAATTGATTGGTTAAGTTTAGCTGCCTCAATGTTTTGTTTTGTTGTTTTCTTAGCTTGATTTATTACTACTCTTTTTTATTATAGAGACTATATATGGTTCTTTGTTCTCATTACAAGAATGTTTTTTGAATATATTGCCAAAAAAAGACCAGATATGGCTATTAGTAATCACACAAAGACTATATTTGATTCATAACGTTCATTTGAAGATCACACCAGATTAAAAGTTGAGATAAAATTCTTGGTACATGACGGTTTGGAACAATATATATACATATATATATATATATATATATATATATATATATATATATATATATATATATATGTATATATATTTACATATATATATATATATATATATATATATATATATATATATATATATATATATATATATATATATATATATATATATATATATATATATATATATATATATATATATATATATATATATATATATATATGCAGACGTATATTACTCGTCTCTCTTGTAAAATTGGATCTATTCCCTCCAGCTTAGAGCGTATAATACTTTTACGCCCACCGCCTCAAGCGCAACTTTTTACATTTTAAACTGCTATGAATTAGCTGGAGGTATGCCAGCAGATATTTCTGATTGCCTCGTAGACCTGGGTTTTCCAAAAAAAAACAGTTGAAAAGGAGTTTTTTTTGCTAATTGTGAGATGTTATTTTTTGACCGAAAATGTATGTCTTTTATGTTGTTTTTATTGGTTGCCTTCAAATAGCCTGAATTTAGAGCAACGAAACCAATTTGATTTGATGTATTTTAATTAAAGATAGCAGAAAAACACTTTGAGAGAAATTGAAATTAATTTTGAGAGTGAAGTAAGTCATGCTTCTCCGAAAAACTATTCCTGCGTTTGAACAGAAAACTCAAAT
>NC_134481.1:44777120-44891120 GCF_964194025.1 Convolutriloba macropyga | reverse complement strand
ATCTTAGATTTCCGATTTCGATGATCAGATCAAAAGTAGTCCTGCTTTTAATTTTAATTCCTAGGATCATGCAATGTTTCCCTGTGTAATTGATATAGATAACTTTAAAAAAATCAATTATCATAGAAAATTGATGCTTTTTTGTTTAAATCTTGATTTACATTAATCAAATCCGTCAAAGTTTTACACCCAGAAACCTTTCAAAGAAAGCGGAGAAGCAAGTTTATCCTCTCTTGTTGTGAAATGAAGTCGGTCAACATTTATTAGGAGTTCCCTTCGGCATATTTAAGCAAATTTGTGTAAAGAAACTTATGTCTTACAATTTTTTGATGGAAAAAGGCTTATTTTTGAAAATATGTAGCAAAATATAAAATTAATCTGGAAATTGTCATCAACACTCTCTTATCTTTTAAAAACAAACCAAATACACCTTTTCAATAATTTCAACAGAGTTTAGAAAAATTGACAAAATTATAGGCAAAAACTCCGGGAAAGGTGATCGAAATGAGCGGATGTCAGTCTATTATTCACAAAGTTTTTAACCTTGTTAACTCACCAAAAAAAACGAAAATTACAAAAAAAACTTTTAATTCCAAATTCTACGCTGGAGGTGCTTTCTAATGATATCACTCACAGCTCCCTACAATAAAAATATCGATCGGCCAAAATTGACGGAACAGAAAACCATTGGAGTATATAGTTCCTCCCCCAATACAGTGGGTCGGAACAATCGTTTTTTGTTGATTTTTTAGGTTTTTGTAATCAATGTCCAGGATTTATGGTTTTTATGTGTATACCTAAAATTTCATGGGTTTCATGCTCGGAAAAAAGGCTGAATAACTGTTTGAACAGAAAACGATCAACTGTGCGGTTGCTCATTTTCAGTTCAAACAGTTTTTCAGCCAATTTTTTCAATCATGTATCGCCAATAAACAGATTATCAGTATCCATAAGAAACAAAATATTGACACAAATTTCCTGATATCAATCGGTAGTGAACTGAATTGTGGATATTGTTTTTCTGATAGGCTAGGGCGTCTAGGTAGCTCAAGCAACAACAACCACACTGTACTCGAATAACACATATTCATATAGTTTGGTATTAAATTGAACACTCATGTTTTGAAACAATGAAACCTGAGACACCCTCATTATCCAATTTGATTTTCTTCCCTGTTCCCCTTTACTTCTTTTTTCTAAGCATCTTACTGTTGCAAAAAATTAAATTTGCTTTTAGACTATGTCGTTTTTTTCTCTCGACAGTTTACTTTCGCTTCTTATGACTAAATTATTTATTAGAACTCGAGAACAATTTTACTGAACTGCAACTTCTAACAAAACATGTAACCATTATCTTTCTAAAAGTTACATTTTTCCTCTTCTAGTGCTTAAAAGATTGTTTCATTTGTAAAAAGAGAAAGTGCATACACCATTGATACTGAAACTATACAAAGTTTTATTGTCAATGCTTTACATACATTGGAATTAAAAACTTTTTAATTCCAATTTCTACGCCGGAGGGGCATTCTAATGATATCAGTCACAGCTCTCTCCGATTAAAATATAGATCGGTAAAAATTGATTTAACAAAAAACCATATGGTATAGAGTTCTTCCCCACAATACAGTGGGTCGGAACAATCGTTTTTTTGTTGAATAATTAGGTTTTTGTAATCAATGCCCACGGTTTATAGTTTTTATGTATACGTAAAACCTCATGACTTTCATGCTCTGAAAAAAAAACTGAATAACTGTTTGAATACTAAATGAGCAATTGTTCGGTTGCTCAATTTGAGTTCAAACAGTTTCTCAGCCATTTTGTCCAATCATAAATCGCCAATCAACAGATTATAAGTACTCATCAGAACAATATTATTGACATAAACACTAGAAATCAATCTCTGGTGAACCGATATTGTTTTTTTGATAGGTTAGGAGGGCGTCTAGGCAGTTCAAGCAACAGCATTTACACTAAAATTGAAAGACACCTATTCATCTCGTTTGGTATTAAATTGAACACTCATGATTTGAAACTCTCGAACCTGAGAAGCCCTCATTATCCATTTTGATTCCCTTCCCTGTTCCCCTTGACTTCATTTTTCTAAGCATCTTACTGTTGAAAAAAATAGTAGTTGCTTTTAGACTATGTCGTGTTTGTTTTCTCGACAGTTCATTTTCACTTCTTGTGTCTAAATTTTATAATAGAACTCAAGAACAATTTTACTGAACCGCAGCTTCTAACAAAACATATAATCATTATCATTCTAAAAGTTACCATTTTTTCCGTTCTACTGCTCAATCGTTTGTTTTATTTGTAAAACGGAAAAATGCATACATCATTGATACTGAAACTATACAAAGTTTTATTGTCAATGATTTATATATATATATTTCTTGTGACAAACGAAGCGAACATTTAAGCACTAGAAGAGAAAAAAACGGAGATTCCAAAATGATAATGATTACTTGTCTTGTTAGAGGTTTTGGTTCCACAGAGTTTTTCTCCAAATTTGTACGAAACTTTAGGCATAAAAAGTGAAAACGAACTGTCGAAAGACGAAAGGGGACATAGCCTGACAGCAAAATCTATTTTTCCGACAGTAAGCTGCTTTGAAAAAAAAAGACATGTGAAACCAGGAAATACAGCAAAATGGATAATGAGAACTTCTCAGGTTCGAGAATTTCACTTCAAGTGTATTCAATTTAATACCAATTCGGTGCTTAGAAATTTTTCAATTTCAGTGTAATTGCTACTGTTTAAAAAGCCTAGACCGTCTAACATTTCAGAAATACAATATCCACACTTCGGTTCACCCAAGATTGATTTATATTCTATAAAATTGTTTCAATTTTTTGTTCTTATGAACACATAATATGCTGATTGGCAGATTATGATTTAAAAAAATGGCTGAAATACTTTTTGAACAGAAAATGAGCAGCTGTACAGTTCCTCGTTTTGCGTTCAAACAGTTATTCAGTCGATTTTTTTCATAGAATGCCAGTCATGAAGTTTTACGTATACATATTAAAACGTTAGCAATGGCTACCAAAAACCTAAATTTTCAACAGAAAAAATTGTGCTCCGACCCACTGCAGGGGGGGGGGGGGAGCAACTATATACTAAAAAGGCTAGTTTTTGTTCTGTCAATTTTGACCGATCAACATTTTCATTGTGCAGAGGTGTGGTTGGTATCAATAGAAAAACCATCCAGCGTAGAAATTGGAATCAAAAAGAATTTTTTGTTATTTCATTTTTTTCAGTGAGTTAACGAGGTTATAAGTTTTGTGAATAACAGACTTCCTTCCGTTGTTTTCATTTATCTTTTTCCGGAATTTTTTGGCCTATGTTTTTGTCAGTTTTGCTAAACTGTGTTGAAATTGTTCAAAAGGTATTGCTGGTTTGTTTTCTTAAGACAGAATGGTGTTGTTGAAACTTTGCATCTTATGGTTTTGCCTAACATTTCCGTTACACATTTCAAAAAATTAGCTTTTTTCAACCCAAAATTGAAAGAAATAAGATTCTTTAGTAAAAGTTGCCAAAAGTGAACGACTAAAAATGCCAAAACAGTTTTTTCACCTCGGGAGAGGACTAATTTCCTTCTCCAATTTCTTTGAAAGGTCTCTGGGTGTGAAATTTTGACGGCTTTTAGCTAATATAACTCGATAATTGAACAAACATCACGATTTTTCAATTACAATTGTAATTCTTGTCAAATTATCTATATTCATTGCTCTGGGAACAATTGCATGTTCATAGTGAATGGAAAGTAATAGCAGGGCTAGTTTTAATCTTATCGTAATAATCTGAAATACAAAATTAGTCCTAATTTTTAAATTTTAAAGTCATTCGTTTTCAAAATAAACAATGAATTACAGAAATTTGCCACTATTATTCCCTTAATTCAGTCCCCTTGCAGCTTAGTGTTGGTATAGAGAATGCAACTTTTACATAATTAGGTTCAATTGATGTTTTATAGCTTCAATGAAACTAGTTTCATAAAAAATTTTGGTTTTTGAAAGTTTGCCCATTTTCCAGGATTTTTTTTCTGGTTTTACTACATTATCAAGTTGGCAATAAACCATTTATACCATTTTTGGTGTTCAAAAATTGGGCACAACAGAGCATATAAGTTTTTAAGGAATATAATATAGTTTTAACGGCTTCGACACCGTTTTCTAGAAGAATTTAATAGAGTTCTTTTTCGATTTGTCTTTAGTAACCTTTTTCTTGTAGTCGTACTAGTTTTTCTGATCCAAAAGAAGTTTCAGTGGCTTGTTATAAAAGAACACGTGGATTTTTTTCTGATTTTAGTTGTTAGCTGATGGTTTTTAAGACTTCAAAGAAAATTTTTTTAAGAACTTTAAATGAACTTTTTAAAATTTTTCATTTTCTTTTACTTTTGTCTATTTAATACCTAGTCTTGTTAAAGACAAGTCACACATAACTTATTGGCATCAATATCATGCCCATTTGGATTTATCTGATTTTCTTTCTTTAGTTAATTGGTTATGGATTTAATAGCTTCGACAACCTTTTATCGAAAAAAAAATAAACTTGTTTTTGAATTTTATCTGTATCTGAAGTTCTTTCTTTAAAGGTTTGAGAAATTTTGCTAAGTGGCAGGTTCCAGAAGCTATTTTAGGTGAATAAACACAGATATTTCAATGCTTCAATTTACATCTGATAAATTTTCATGACTTCAAGAAAATTGTTTAAAAAAAATTTTTTGCTTCCCATCCTTTGTTTTTTTTCTATCTTTTTGTTACCCAATTTTTTTAATTACCGGTTAGATATTGCATTGTGTTGGCAACAAAGGAAATCGAAACTGAATAAAATGATTTTTTTTAAGTGAATTTACTGTTTTAAATGTTTCGACGCCGATTTTTTGCAATAAAAAAAATAATTGGGTTTTTTTGTAACCGTATTACACAATTTGATTAAAAACATGCCTCAATGGCTTCCGTTGCAGAAGTGATTTGACCCTGCTTATAGATTTGAATTGATAGCTGATGTTTTTTATAGACTTGAAAAATTCTATTTTCAAAAAATTTAAGTATTCCTTGACTTTGCATCTTCTGTTCTTTTTTGTCTATTTTCGTTAATTACCTGTTCTCGTTAATTTCAGGACAAATATCAAGTTTTTAGCATCGATAAAAAATCGTAGTTGAACATAAAAGTATTAGAGTTGACTATGTTTATAACGGGAATAACACCGGTTTTCTGATTTTTTTTAAATTTTTGTCTGAATTTGACGTTATTTTTGCAAATGTATGACATTTTCCGATTATCGACAGGTCTCAGTGGCTTCTTTCGAAGGAATATATGAATGTGTTTAATAAATATAGTTGATTGCTGATTGTTCCAATGACATTAAAAATATTTGTTTTAAAAAGGTATTTTTTTACTTTGCGTCTTCTGTACTTTTTTGTCTATTTGTTACCTAATCTGAATAACTACAGGTCACATATCACCCTGCTGGCGTCGAAGTAAAGCAAAATTCAACAAATCTAAAGTTCTATCTGAATTCATTCAGTTTTCATTAAGTTTTCTATCCCTTCCTCATTTGATAGACAATTAAGCCGAAGAAGGATGAGCACGGTTGGAACATTATGTGCGAACGCACATTACTGAGCCTCAATGTTCATTCAAAAATTAAACAAGTGGCTGCTACGAACCAGAAGAAACCCTTTTTCGCTAGCAAATACAAAAGTTGAAACTTTATTCAAAAAAAGAACGAATATTCGAAAAAAAGAACGAAAGAACAAAAAGAAATAATATTTTTTTATTACAAAAATGTACAAACTCAATACCAGATTGGAATTTAATTATCACATAGTTAAAGTGTAAGATGAAAACTATTATAAAAATTTGTGTTTTTTAACTTGTTGCTTCATTTCGGACACAATGATATAAGGGCTTGCGATTTTGAGATGCTGTAATTAACAGAGCAAAAATTGTAATTCACTGTGTTAGGATTACTGCCCGACAGAAGGTTCAGCCGAAAAGAAAAAAAATGAGAAAATTAGAATCTAAAACACAAACAGTTTCAACATCTGTATAATAGTTGTTCATTTTTTTCGCTGATAATTGGTTAGGGTGTTGTTAAAATTGAGTGGGCTGATTTCCCAAACTTTGTGGGTTGATTTCATCTAAGGGGAATTATGGATGTTTTGTAGCACATTGATTTTTGAGATCTGATGTCAGGAACCATTTATGGTTGTCAACTTCCCGGACCGAGTTTTCTAGCGGTTACTTGCTTTTACAATTTCTTGAATATTTTGCGATTGATTCGTTGAAAACAAATAAGTAAGATTATTTCTAAAATTTACTATATAGACATTATTCGTACAGTTTGAGTTTTTTATTGGTAACACCTCGGCCCGGGTTTTGCTCTCAAATATTTTCCATAGCCATTATGTCTACAATGTCATTGATATTTTATGCATGGTCAACCTAGATTAAAAGTTAGCGTTTCTTATTTTTGAAATTAGTTCCTCTCAGTGACAAATTGGCACTCTTGTCGTTCTGTGGTGTGTCCTATAGCCTGGATACAAGTGAGGGGAGGGAGGTTGTCACAGCAACTGGGCTGTACTAGTCTCCTCTGTCTGTATCTGTATTTTGTGGGACACGCTTCTTGTTCACAGCTGCATCCACTCCAATCACTCCATTCTGTAACTGCACACCTGCGGAACACAATTGATTACCCAGCGGAACACCGTTGATTACCAAGCGGCACACCAGTAGCTTTTCTCATCACTTAGACCAGAAATGTTTAAGAACAGAAGTTAAAACAAAAATTTAATTGATTGTTACTTATTCTGTATATTTTTGAAGGATATTCGCAGGACAGAATTGTCTGGATCTTGAGAACGGGTCAAAAGAATTTAATAAGTTGAATTTTAAATTAAATTCTGAACTGAAAAAAAAAACAAAAACTAACTCGCCTATATAGTACTTATCCATGCGAAAATATACTGAAAAAATTTAGATTAACTAAAAATATTTTACTTGAATGGTTTTGGATTGATCTTGGCTTCGAATCTCGAACATGATTTTCTATTTTCATTACTTTTCATGAGAGTCTAGTTTGTCAGTTTGAGGCCAGTGGATCTTATAATCATATTTCTATAGGCTAGAGAATTTAGCTTCTGACAAATGATTGATATGTCAAAAAAGATAATGATAGCGCCAAGACAAATTTAGAATTAAGTTTAATTTTGGGCATTATTTGTTGACATAGCAAAAGAGTTCGACAAGTAAGTTCTTCGTTTGCTTTCCAGAACTTTACAAAGAATAACTTCTAAGTTTCTTGATGTTCTTTCAAAACCATCACAAGAAACATACTTTTCAAAAAAAAATAAGTTAAGCCTAGATTTATTGAACAATATGCTTAAAAGTTATTAAATTTTAAAAAATGATTATTCTGAAAAGTACTTCAAACTTGAAGACAAAATCTAAATATACACAGTTTTCGAAAGTAGAAAGTCCAATACATATTGTGAACTAAGAGAACGCCAGCCACTAAATATTAGGCTAAAACCGTTTGTTCAATTTATCAAGCTGTAAACCTATCCGATAATGTTTCATGACTTGCACTCAGAAAAGACTGGGCTAATTTCTGTTGTTTTATACCTAAGTCCAGAGGATTAAAAATTGAAACTTAGCAGTAAATATCTGACAACTGGTAAGATCATTTTAAATCATGCCGAATTAAAAATTGGTCACTTAAATATCAATCAAAACTTCAAAACGACCAAGAAAAATTTTTTATATATAAAACGGGATGACGGCTATACTCGATCCTATTAATTGCTTCAAACGTCGTTAGAAACCAATTACTAGAAATAGTAAAAATCTATTTCGAATCGTTGAATTAAATGTCGTAGAGTTTTTATGCAGCTAGTCAAAATGTGTATCAAAAATTCATAGCCCTTACATTCAATTTATTTTGAAAGTACAGCAAGTCTATAAAATTCCAGCTTCTAGGAAGGAAGAAATTGAAAACTTAGAAATCACTCACAAGTGGTTCAAGGGAAAGAACGCATTCAAATTACAATAACTCTTTATCATAAAACAAGAGTCCGAATCAGATTCTGAGTCTGAGTCAAAACAAAAAAGACATAAAAAATGCTTGAGTAAATTTATACGAACAAACCGTTGTTATCCGAAACTTCCAAATGGCATCAATGCAACAATCAACATAAGTCAGATTAGTACTTACCATAACTTGGCTGTTAAGAAAATCTAGTTCTTAGGTATTAAGCAAGTGATAAAAGTACAAGATATTACGCTTTAGGCTAATTTAAAGAGCTCAGTAGAAAAAAAGGTTTGTTCTACTATTAATTGAAATATATTTTTTAAGCCGCGCAATAAATTTTTTGTATAGTTAGAGTGCTAATTTTCTTAATTCTTAGACTGTTTAGGATGACCTTAGGTTAAAAGTGTTATTGGCTATTATTACGTGTTAAAAGACCTCCTTTTCTCATACCAATACCTGTCTGACAATGTAATTAATTTTTGAAAGTAAGGCTTTTTTACTGCTGACATCAGACTTTTGATAATGAATGTTTTATGGAAAAAATGGACAGTTTAACCAATCTTAAAAAGCGTAGAATTTCCGAACTATGGGTATTGGAGTTTTTTTGGCTACGTGTTTGGCATTTTTATAATTCTCGAGTAACAGAGTAAAGATCATTGATGGAACCCGGGTCGAGGCTTCAGCGGAAAAATAATTGAGATGAAAACCCGCGGTGCTTAGATCTTATATTATCCCTGCTTAGATCTTACGTTTATTAGAATTCAAATGAAATGAATACGCCAATTTTTGTGAAACTTGCATTGAAAAAACTCATTTCTCTACGCAAAACTTATTTTTAAATATTTGAACATTTTTCATTTTACACAGCAAACTATTTTTTGAAATAAACATAGTGGTAATTATTTGTGCGGTAAGAATTTTGTCGAAATTGATGAGAAGTTTTCTCTAACATATTCTGACCTATTTTTGAATCGTTGCATTAATTTGTAAGATTTTAAAGATATTTGCGAGTTTTTATAATATTTTTTTAACGGCAGTCGCTGTATTCATTGCTCGAAATCTCACAAATAATCTACGCATTAACCAGTAAAATTATAGACTGTAAGATACTTTATAATTGCTTTTCACCGTTCACACCTCGACACGGGAATAGATCCAAAAATTTGCGATTGCTGCTAACTGTATATTGTCGTATGGCTTGTTGTTCTGTCTACAAGTGTCGTTTCCCAGCACAGCTGTTCTCTGGAGAGACAGTTTGGCCATCGGAGATCGGAACCAGTCTCCGTACTTCCCATCGTCCATCCCATTCTGAGCCGCCCAAGCACTGCTGCTCATAAGGGTCACAACAGCACCCACCTCTCTTTGTCTGGATATCACCTGGAACATAACCCTGGTTAAGGCCCTAGACAGAATCACCCCCAGAGATTGAAGTTTCGTTCATTTCATACAAAGATCATATATGATTATGATTTCATACTGTCCATACTTGATTTCTTCGAACGATCCTAGAATGAACCCTAAGAAATCATATCTGATCCTTGTATGATTATCACTGAATCATATATGACCCTAACATGATTACCAAGAAGCATCAATTTCTGCTTCAATTTACGTTTTCATTTTAATCAAAAAGGTAGCTCTTATGTGATTCCCCGGCTCCACTTTGTGCTCCGCCAAAAGACCATGAAATGCAATACTTACTAAAAAACCTTGGTCCAAAAAACTTGGACCAAAAAATCAATATAATTATAATTAAATTGTCTTTTTCTCTGAAGCCAGTTTTTACCTATGAAAGCTCATTTATTAAAAATTTGCAAAAAAAATTGCATTTAATTTTTAATTCATTTTCTAAATACGCATAAAATACAATGTTGAAAAATTTTAGCTCAACCAAATTCTCAAATGTGGCCTGCAAATACGATATAATAAGTTTAAATACCCTCTGATTACATTATACGGCAATTTTGGGCATCAGTCAATATTTTATATACTATATATTACTTTGTATGATTTCAAAGAAATTTTTTTTGATTTGAACGGAAGGTGAAAATTATACAATTTTCCATCTATAATTTTTTTCCATGACTGCTATATGTTTTCCAAAAAATCATCATTGTCTTTTTATGAGTACTATGAAATCATAAAAAATCATATATAACCGGGCACGACTACTATATATCTTATATGGAATATTATGAAATCAATGAACTTTGGTGAAAGGGGCTCTGATCAGAAAATAGTATTATAGTCGCAGGATAGTATGGCAATATTTGCACAAAAATCTGATCAGTAGTCTCGTAAGATTTTCGAACGCAAGAAAGTCTGATCAGTTGTCATTTGGGCCTTGGTTTGTCTGATGAGGGGCCACTTGGGTCTCAGATTGTTTGATCAGAGGTCAGTTTGGAAGGGTTTGATCGTGGTTCACTTTAATCTGGGACGCTCTGATCAGTGGTCAATTTGTTCTGAAAGGATCTGATCAGAGTTTAGATTGGTCTGGGATGATCTTATCCGAATTCACTTTAGACTGGAATGGTCTGTTTAGAAGTCATTTTTATCAATAAACTCAAACTGAGTAACAATTGTGACGATGAGCGTGGATATAATTAATAAAATTTTTTGCTTGACTAAACTTTTTCCTTGACTAAACTGACTTTTGCTTGACTAAACTTTTCCCTAGCTTTTGTGGAGGTGTCAAGGTCATCAAGGCACTTGCAACTCTAATCTTTAAACCAGTACATTGAAAGGCTGGGATTTTCGAGTACTTATTCTGGATAATTATGTACGTTTTGTGAGGTAACGAAGCCGAAGTTTAATTCTTTGTAAAAATAGCACCAATGAAAAAAATGAGGGATAATTGGGGTTTAGAGAAAGAGTTTTGAGGTGAAAAATTTGCGGGGTGAAATGACAGAGGAGTGAAATGATATGGTGTCAAGATAAGCGTGGTTAAGGTAATTGGGCGAGAAAAGAAGTAGAACCAGTCCCTAAATTAACAAAAAACCAAATTTTCCAAATTTTTGGCACTAGATTTGCGGTTAGCGTAGGGTTTCTTAAACCCTAGAAAACATAGTGACACAGAACAGATGTTAGTGATCAAAAAGCTAGTGCAAAACGGCTCAAAATCTTTAAAAAAATGTGTTGAGTAAGAATTGAGATAGATCACTTCTTCAAACAGGCTCAATCGGAATCAGTTTTGCAGCAGAAAAGCAAAAACATCGACCAATCAAACAGAAGTTTTATGAAGAATCGATGGCAGCTTATTAATTACACCAATTACACGGTGAAGAAGAATGCTATGTTCGGGCAATAGTCTGTTGTTGGGTTATGGACTTTCGCAAGCGGAATAAAAAGCGTTTTTAACTAAGTAAAAGAATTAATTTCTCAAAAATGAGAGAATAAAAAAATGATATTTTACAGTAGAATTTAGAGATTTACAGGAGAGATCTGATTATTAGATCAAGATGGTGATTTGAATTTGGGGATGAAAAAGGACTCAAAAATCAGCTGTATATATACCCATTATCAGTGTGAAAAAGTCAAGATACAAAACTAATCTTAGCACCGTGATTTATAGTGGGGGTCGCAAGGGTTACCCAATATGGTTTGCTTCTGCAAATCAGTCGCAAAGGGAACCATAAATGGAATGCATTTGCACTTTTCTAAGAATTCATTCACACTTCCGGAGATATCATCATCATTTAATACATGCTGGGAAGATTTTACATCAATTAATCTAACTCTAATAATAGTTATCTAGATTCACCAATTTGAACCGAATATTGATTCTCAGCACCATTTCTTGACGATTCATTTATATAATTTCTTTGATCAAAATCAAATTGCTTGTCTTTCTAATCTGGTAAGTCAAACTTTCTTTCTAATTCTCACTAAGTTTAAGACTATAGTTTGATCGAAATTCTAACACCCCCACTCAGACTTGAGCTGATTGCGTAGAGTCTGTTCCCATCAAAACTGCTCTGAATGTTTCCACTTTCGAAACGGGTAAGGACTTTGTGAAGATGTCCGCTGCCATTTTGTCTCTAGGAACGTAATGAATTGAAATAGTCCCATCCTCTGTTTTGTCCCGGATGAAGTGAAACTTTGTTTCGATGTGCTTGCTCCTTTTGTGCATGACTGGGTTTTGGCAGAGTCTGATACAACTTTGGTTGTCTTCTCCAATTGCTATTGGACGTTTCTGTTGGATGCCAAAATCCTCTGGAATTTGTTTCAGGTAGAGTGCTTCCTGAACTGCTGCTGCCATGCCCTGATATTCTGCTTCTGATGAAGAAAGAGCGACTGTGGCCTGCTTCTTGACACCCCAGCTGAGTGCTGCGCCACGTCCGTTGAGCTTGAAGTAATAGCCCGTTGTTGATTTTCTGTCGTTCACGTCTCCAGACCAGTCTGCATCACTTTCCCCCACTAAATCATAACTAGCCTCTTTTGTGTAAGTAAGTTTTAAACCTTTTGAACCTTGAAGATATCGCAGAAGTCGTTTTCCGCACATCCAGTGTTGATTGGTAGGTGCATTCATGTGTCTGGACAGAATGTTGACTGTGAACATGATGTCTGGCCTCGTCTGTTTGGCCAGATACAGAAGTGATCCAACCAAGCTTCTGTAGATCCTCTGGTCCACTTCTTCGTCTCCGTTCTGTGCTGTCTGAAGTTTCAAATTCAAATCAGCTGGAGTTCTTGAGGGTTTGCATTGATCCATTTGAAACCGCTCAAGCATTGTTTCTATGTAGCGTTCTTGGTCGACTGTGACTTTGCCCTCTTCTCGTCTGATTCTTAGACCCAGAAACCAGTGTAGTCTCCCTCTGTCTTCCATGTGAAAAGTTGCTTCTAGTGCCTTCTTGACATCAGAGACCACTGTCATACTTCTTGATGCTACTATGATGTCGTCAACCCAGACCAAGATGAAGGTGTGATCCTCTGCCTCTGATCTTGCAAACAAGCAGTGATCGTTCCTGCTTCTGGTGAACCCCTGTCTCAGTAGGAAGTTTGCCAGCTCTTTGTACCAGTTGTTAGCAGCCTGTTTCAAACCATAAATTGATTTATTTAGTCAACATACTAACTTCTCCCCATCTGATCCGCGTTTTACAAACTCCTGTGGCTGTTCCAGATACACTTCTTCCTCAATTGGTGAGTGCAGGAAAGCAGTCTTGACATCAAATTGGTGCATCACATGGCCCTGCTTCGCTGATAGTTGAAGTAGAATCCTGAATGTCTCTGGCTTGCAGGTAGGCGCAAAAGTCTCAAAGTAGTCCAGTCCTTCCACTTGCTTGAAGCCTTTCGCCACATAGCGCGCTTTGTATTTGTCCACTTGACCACTGGGTCCCAATTTCACTTTGTAAACCCATTTGCCCGGTATGACGTCCCTGTCTGTGGGTGGTCTCACTAGGTTCCAAGTCTCGTTGTCTTGGAGTGCCTTGACCTCGTCCTTCATTGCCCGGTGCCACTGGTCCCAATCGTCACCTTGCTTGGCTTCGTAGACTGTTTTGGGTTCCACATAGTCGCCCTCAGTCACAGCAAGATGGGTCCTGACTTCTCCAAAAAATTGCGGAACATTCCTTGCTCGTGTCCCTCGTCTGGGCTCCGCTCTGTCCGCGTGTTCCAGTGCATCTTCATTGAAGCCAACTGTCTCTAACTGTGAGAAGTCTTCTGTGTCACTGTCTTCCAGTGAATCTGAGTCTCTGTGACTCCCTCTTGTTGCAGTAGATTCTTCATCTAGTGCTGTTTCTCCAACATCCGAGGCCTCTTGTCTCAGTGTTGTTTCTTGAGTATTCACGCTCCCTGCATCATGCCACTCCTCCTTTATTGCAGTAGATGTGTCCTGTCGTTCTCTGTTGTCATCGTCTTGATGACCATCATCTGGGTGGCAGATTCCCAGTTCCGACCCATCATCTAGTAGGTCCGCCGTTTCTTTGTTGTCAGGGATTGAGCCCACTTCAGACTCCTTGATGATCACATCTCGAACTGCCATCACCTTGCGTGTGTTGGGTATGTACACCAGGTATCCGTTTTCTCCTTCAGTGTAACCCACAAACTTTCCTTCCAGTGCCTTGGGTTCAAGTTTGCTGACTTCTCTGTCCCTCTTCCTCATGAAGACTGTGCAACCAAAAATAGATAATTTACTAATTGGAAGCTTAGGTTTTATACCTCTCATCAGCTCTGCTGGGCATTTTTCTTCTCCTCGTCTCACAACCAAGTTTCTGATCCTTGCTGCGTGAAGAATTGCTGCTCCCCACATCATCTTTGGAAGTCCTGACTCAATGAGCAAACATCTTGCCATCTCCAGCAGTGTCCTGTTGCACCTCTCAGCTAACCCATTCTGTTGTGGCGTCTCTGGTATGGTCTTCTCCTGTAGAATGCCTGCATCTAAGCAGTACGTCTCGAACTGCTCTGAGAGAAACTCCTTCGCATTGTCTTGCCTCAGCTTCTTGGGCGTCCCCACACTGAGAACAAATTTCTTCAGGCTGGCCAGTGCTTCACTCTTTGCCTTAAGCAAGTCCACAAACACAAACTTCGTGTATTGGTCTGCAAACACTATGCAGAACCGGAACCCTGACAGTGACTCTACTCTGAAAGGTCCCATCACGTCTGTGAACACCCTCTCCAGCTTCTCTTCTGCTTGGGTCTCTGCCACTCTTGGTACTGGAGTCTTTGTGATCTTGGCCAATGCACACACATTGCATACATCATCGAGTTCCCCCACTGTCTCTGGTGCATTCCTGACCACATCCGCTTGATTCAAATGACCCAATCGTCTGTGCCACTTCCTTGCACTGTCAAGTTTCACGCAGTTGGAACTCATTTTGAATTCTACAACGCTGCAGGGTAAGTAAAACAAATTATTTTCTTGTGTTAGTTTTACCCGGGTTCCCTTCTGGAGTTTCATGCAGCTGTTTCCTCTCTCGAAAGTGAAGCTATGTCCCCACTCCGTGCATCTTGAGACTGATAGGAGGTTTGAAGAATAGTCCGGCACACACAGAACATTTTTGAGTTCGCATTGGAATTCCCCTTTGTTAGAGGGTATGCTGATCCTCACACAGCCTCTGCCCACCACTCTGGAAGCCTCTCCGTTGGGATTTCTGACCACTGATTGAATGGGCACAAAGTCCAGGAACGCATCGATGTTCGTCACTATGTGATCTGTACAACCACTGTCCACTAGCATGCCTGCTGTCTTCCACTGGGTAAGAGCTGCCCAGCATTCCTCGTCTGGTGTAGCCAATGTTGGACCCATTGCCACTGACTCATGTTTGCCTCCATCTCTTTGTCTCTTGCATGCCCTGTCTAGGTGACCCTTCTCACCACACTTGCTGCATTGTGCTGTCTCCTTCCTCCTGCAGTCCTTGGCAAAGTGTCCAGGGATCCCACACACAAAGCAGTTTCCTTTCTTGGGTCCCTTCTTGAAGTCACGCTTCACTGCCAGTGCCACTGAACCACTTTGTCCCTTGTGTCTCTGCACCGTGCTCTCATGAAAGTTCTGCAGCCTTTTTCTCAACTCTGTGAAGTTCGTTGCCGGGTTGAAGCTTTCCTGTATTACAAAACTTTCATACCTCATTGGCAGACCATTGAGGACCAAGGCGTTGAAGAGGGTCTCTGAGACTGCTTCCCCTGCTTCTTGTAGCCTTGTGAGCAACTCCTGTCCTCTGATGAAGAAGCTGTCCAAATCCTCAGAATCCTCGAGCTGCAGTCGAGCTAGCTGTGCCACTAAAGTCACCACTGTCGGCGTCTCCACACTCTGAAATCTCTCTTGCAAAAGCTTCCAAGCCTTTGCTCCATCTCCAATGCCGTCATCTCCCACACAGTCATGTCTCATCAGCATGAGGGTTGTTGCATCTAGAGTCAGTGCCAGATGGCACCACACATTGTTCCGTTTCTCCTTGATGTCTGCAACTTCCTTCTCATATGCATTCTTCAGCACCTTGTGGTTCTTCTTTTCATCATTGGTTGCCCCATTGGCCAGTGGCGCAGGCTCATTGGGTTGCTCCTCTGTCCCCAGTAGTGATTTGTAGAGTCCCTTCGTCTGCATCATCGCCACAAATCTTGTGCTCCAGATTGGAAAGTCCTGTGCCTTTCCTGTGTAGGTCAGCAGCTTCACTGTCTGTTGATCCATTGAAGTTTGAGCAGGCAAAACAGTTGTGAAAAGAAAAGGTACTAAGCAGAAAAGGATTATGACTGTCAACAACAAATTAGTTTTGTTTTGGAAATTAATTTTATGACTTAAAAAATTGCTGGGCCCATAACCTGTTGGGTTATGGACTTTCGCAAGCGGAATAAAAAGCGTTTTTAACTAAGTAAAAGAATTAATTTCTCAAAAATGAGAGAATAAAAAAATGATATTTTACAGTAGAATTTAGAGATTTACAGGAGAGATCTGATTATTAGATCAAGATGGTGATTTGAATTTGGGGATGAAAAAGGACTCAAAAATCAGCTGTATATATACCCATTATCAGTGTGAAAAAGTCAAGATACAAAACTAATCTTAGCACCGTGATTTATAGTGGGGGTCGCAAGGGTTACCCAATATGGTTTGCTTCTGCAAATCAGTCGCAAAGGGAACCATAAATGGAATGCATTTGCACTTTTCTAAGAATTCATTCACACTTCCGGAGATATCATCATCATTTAATACATGCTGGGAAGATTTTACATCAATTAATCTAACTCTAATAATAGTTATCTAGATTCACCAATTTGAACCGAATATTGATTCTCAGCACCATTTCTTGACGATTCATTTATATAATTTCTTTGATCAAAATCAAATTGCTTGTCTTTCTAATCTGGTAAGTCAAACTTTCTTTCTAATTCTCACTAAGTTTAAGACTATAGTTTGATCGAAATTCTAACATCTGTTCATACAGAACATGCGTTGAACACAGCTTATTAAATTTATCTCTGCTCCTTTTTTTGATACAATTATTTAAGCCCATTTAATATCAATTTACTGTAAGAGGAGGTCTATTTGGAAATAGATTTCGCAATACCTGGAAAACTGAAGGTGCTTCCCAGGTGGGTTCGTGGGTTCCAGCATCGAAGAGACCCAAGTCCAGATCAAGATCAGCAGCCCAAATGCATCTACGATTGCACAATGAAACACTGTCTAGGCCCACAAACCTGCAAAAGTTCAAAAAAAAACAAATTTTATCTGGTTATCTTCAGCTTATATTATAGTTGTGCGGGTTTTACTTAGGAGTAAAAAAGGATCGACCAATTATTTAATTAACTCTCGTGGCGGTGACAACAGTCGCATAACTTACCAATA
The DNA here is from genome assembly GCF_964194025.1 of Convolutriloba macropyga. Classification (NCBI taxonomy): domain Eukaryota; kingdom Metazoa; phylum Xenacoelomorpha; order Acoela; family Convolutidae; genus Convolutriloba; species Convolutriloba macropyga. The sequence goes on along the minus strand of NC_134481.1, from coordinate 44,873,811 downwards.
AAATGACCATTTAGCACCTGATTAACACAAAGAAATTTTGAAAAAGTTGCAAAACTCTGCTTTGGAATTAGACTCCAGAATCTCATTCTGGCACTCTTTAATCTTCAAAATTCCTAGATGAAGAAACACTAGAAAAGATTGCTAGAAAACTATTTTTGTTAGGGGGTCTAAGCAGGTGCAACTACTGTGAAAATGGACCTTCAAAACGGAATCTCATACTTACAAGCCTAGTGTGCTAACTACCTATTTACAACAATTGGTCTTAAGCTTTCGAACTTGGACATATCTTAAAACCTGTTCTCACGTTCTTTCTTGTTCCTCAGGGCTTCATTTCTCGAGCCAAGTATACGTTGAACAAGCAGAGCTTCTTGTCAAGCTACGTCAAGCTCATCTTATGCACAATTTACATTAGGTTGTTTTCTCTCAACCTTCTGAAAAAGGGATCTCAACCTTCTAAAATATATATCCCAGCTTGAGTTGCCATCCGGAAGTGACCTCTGCTCAGACGATCCCAGACCAAAGTGTCCACAGATCAGACTAAAGTTCGCTCAAAACATCTTGTGCATTCGAAGTTGTCTCTGATCAGACCTTGCCAGACGGAAATGACCTCTGATCAGAGCAAAATTATACCATTGTCCAGTTGATTATGCGCTCAAAATTATATCTGGTCAGACTATTGGGCGCTCGAAATTGCCTCTGATCAAACTCAATTGTGCTCAAAATATTTTTATCAGTGAATGGTTTTCACTCTTAACGAATATCTTTAATTAATTTCACTTCATAAAAATTGATGATTGCAGTAGAAAAAAACACATCTGTTAAGAAAAAACTTGTTTAGTATACCATTAGTGCATATTTCTGACTCAAGAGATGAACTTAGAAAGCTTTCCTTAAGAAACGTTGTAGTCAACAGTTAATCAAAATTGTCTCTTAACGAGGACCGGCATTTCCTATCAGTTGGTTCAGATCAGATCCATCAGTTTTAGATGTTTCTCTGATCAGATTGCTGCTTTTTGTTACTTTTTGGCAGAGACAACATCTCTCATTAAAAAAAATAAAATATCGAAAGCAAAAAATGCGCTCCAATGGTTTCTGATCAGACTAATTTGCGCTTGAATCCGCCTCTGATCAGGACCCAGGCGGAAATGACCTCTGATCAAACCATTACCATCCGGAGGTGAACCCTGATCAGACCATCCCCAGGCCGAATGACCTCTGATCATACTATTGTGCACTCGAACCAAATATCAGACCCTGTAATTTTGGTCTGGAAACGCACCCTGTGCGTTAGATTTGGGTCTGATCAGAGGTCACTTCCGTCTGACACCTCAATCTGGGATGTAATGGAATTGAACTAAATAGCTTTTGTACCTCGGTAACAAATAAGACAAAAATTTTGGCAACAGAATTTAAAATTATCAAATAGTTTTATTCAAAATTTGGAATAACAATTGTTTTTTGAATTGTGCTTTTGTCCTGAACAATCAACGTTCTGCAAAATTATTGCAGTCAATTGTACAAATGCCTTCAATTGTATTTTAAAGAATGAATCACAATTTTTTCGTTTCCAATTGATGAAGACCCAGAAATTGCTGTGTATAGGTAGTTCAAATAAATAACTAAAACTTAAAAATTGATTGAAGCTATTTTATAAAAAATAAAAACACAAATTATCACGAAACCTTAACAAAATTTTTCCAACATAATGAGAGTATCTAAAACCGAATTTTTTGTCAAGCAAATTAGCAAATCAGTCAAGCGAAAGAAAAAAAATTGTGTCAATCGTTTTCCAAGTTTCTTACAAAAAATATCGAACATCGGACACTAATCAGCTTGTGATTGTTCGTCTGATTACTGATTTGAGTTGTAGACGTTAAGCTTAGAATTTGTTCTGTAGAAAATAGCTATTTTATTTTGATCGTTTTTGCTCCAAGGTAATTTGTTACCGTCATCTAGCTTAATAAAACTTGATGGAGGTACCAAACAACTGCATGACAACTGCTTCTGTTTTCAGAAAATTCACTCTACCACGAATAGGTCATTGATAATCTATTTTCTCAATGATGCAAATAAAAATAGCTTGTTCTCTTTGTTTAACCACATTTTTCTCAATGGAAACGCATAACTTCACGAACGTCAAGGAGGATAAATAGGTGCGGGATAGCTTTTTCTCGGGATAGGATATTTAGGTCATCTAAATATTCATTGGTTTTCAGCGCTAGATCATAGATGAACCAAACTTGTCTATTAAATAATTCCAGAAAACACATCACGAATGATTTAAAAAGCTCTAAGAAAAATCAGCTGATTGATCTATAGCCGTTCATTATACGTCAATTATGGTCCGTTATACAAACGTTTTTGGCTCAATTCTATATATTGCCAGCGTTTTATTGTTCGTAATTTTTTACGTAATGATTTAATTACAAAAATCCGTTAATAGTGGTACCAAACCTCTGCTATCATTGCATGACAGCCAATTGTACTTATAGATATTTTCCTCTGCGAGTAGGGAGCAATTTCTAGGGTGTTTCCACTTTCCATTCACTTTCATTTATTAGCAAGCTTCTTGTTGCCATCAATTTTATCTAAACGTAAAATATTAGAAAACAACTGGACTCACAAGCTTTGGGCTCGCAATTGCGCTCACAAGAGTTTGCTACTGAAAAGTTTATAGTTTTTTTCATTTTTTATTGTACAGTTTTTTTTATTATGGTAATGGGTTCAACCCGCCCCACCAGCAATCACTTTAACTCTGAACTTTTTATTTTTCAATATTTTGAGATTTAGAAAATTATGTCAGGTCACTAGTGGGTTGAAATAAATGTTAAATGAAAACTCAATTTTTTCAAGTAATTTGATTCGAAAAGGGGTTCGAACTCAAATTTTTCTGCAATATTACATTTAATTGCTATTGGTTCTTAATACGAGTTCAGCAGGCGATATCAAATTTGATCACTCATGGCATAATTAGTTTTCCAACATTTATTTTGACGTACGCTTAAATTTCCGTAAGAATCTCTTCGTAGTCGCCTATTTTGATTTGCAAATAAGGCAATAAAATGCTATGCGATTTAGATTGAGTGTTAAATAAAAGACCTAAAACGGTTAATTTCAAAACTAGTAATAGAAAGGTTGTGATCTGCTTTTCAGTAAGCAAATTTATGCGCATTTAACTCGTATACTTCACAATTGGACAACTGCCCTAATGGCTCGTAAGGTACTTAATTGAGTGCAGAATTACAGAGCAAGCTTACTATAAGTTTGAAATGAGTTATTAATGTTGTATCAAATCCTCTATAAAGCAAGGCATTCAAAATTCTTTACTCCCCCCTTTCTTTTGGATTCAAAAAATAGAGAATTAAAAGAACATAGCCTGCGATAGTTTCTGTTGTTGGAGACATTTCAGCCCCATTTTGTTTTGATAAAAGCCAGGCTACAATTATAGCTGTTAACCCTTAAATTGATCTGTTAATATTATTCTCCTAACATCAGAAAAGTTAAAAAATCACTGAAACTTTTGCCCGGTAAATACTAACCAATTTTTGAATAATGAGTTGAACAAAACCCCCAGGTAGGTACACGAGAGCCAATGTAAGAAAAACAACATATAACTTTTAACTTTTTTAAAAATAAGATCGTTGCGATGCTATCATGACCAGTTGAACTCTTTCATAGAAGGTTTCTCAACCAAACTATTAATAATTGCTCTCTGTGAGACATGGTCAACAGATAACGACCCGACCTCACCTTATAAAATCATTGGCTTTTCTAAAATAGTAACGCATTATAGATGCGGCCAAAAAGGTGGAGGATGCGCTTCAATTTAAATATAACTGTCATTTACCGCTCACCAACATTTGCAATCTGAAGTTTCTTAGATCTTTTTGAAAATTATTTGACTACTATTCATCATTTCAAAGGACATGAGATCACATTGTCTGCGGAGGTTTCAACAATAACTTTTTGGGCTCACACAATAGCAGATATTTTTAATCTGCTAAAGTGCTTCAATTTAAATCTGCAGAACCACTTTGCAGCACGAATATCCATAAACAGTGGAAAATGTAAAGATCATATTTTCATTGATAAGTTTTTTCTTGCAACACGGTTAGAACTGATATTTCAGGCCTTTATTCTTTTTTGATCAGAGCTAACATTAGTACTGAGGAGAACTGTGTCGCAAAAATTTTATACAGAAAACTTAATAAATTTGCGGAAAGTGAAAAAGTTTTTAACAATTTGTTTCTCTTAAATCAAGAAATAAAGCAAAAGGAAACAAAACAATGTAGATGGACAGATCAAAGAATTAACAGATTTTATTTGCACCTTTAGGAACCTGAAAAAGCATTTGATACCATATGCCGTAAAACAGTGATTAAAAACTCGAAAAGTACGGTTTCCGAGGGCTTTTTTTGAACTTAATGAGGATTTTGCTCGAGAACCGCCACCAGTACGTTGAATACAATAAATTTGTCTCAGAAGAAGTTAAATTATGACGTTCCGCAAGGGTCAGTTTTGGATCCGCTACTTTTCCTGTTACACAATTTTGCTCTCCCAAAAATTTGTAAGTTTGTATGTAAAAAAACAAGTCTGTTTGCAGCTGATACTACAATTTACTCTGCCGCAAAGCAGAACACTATTTTTTTTCTAATGAAGTTAAGGAAACAAAGAGATGGTTTGAACAGCATAAGTTGACTGGCATAAATTAATGACAAAAAATGCAGCATAATTAATTTCAGAAAACGTGATAACTCGAGAGACTTTCTAGCAAAAATGTACAAAATGTAAACGAAGGTACGTACTTAGGCATCATTATAGACCACGAACTAAATAACAAATCTCATGTCGGATTAATAGAAAAACAGATGAGCAAGTTTTGCGGAGTTTTGTTCAAAGCAAGATATTACTTTACAAAAAACACTTACTACTTTTTTATGAAAGCTATGCCAATTCTGTAATAACTTCTGGTCTTATTGTTTATGGTTGTACAACTAAAACAGACCTGAATGAAAATTTCAATCTGCAAAAACGAATTGTTTGAGCAATTTTTTTAAAACGGAAATTTGGTTCCGTTCAATCAATAATGAGCAAATTCAAAATGCTCAACATATTTGAACTATGTATCAGAAGTTTTCCGAGAAACTTTTTGCAACTGGCAGACAAATCTGTTCATAAATTTCTTAATAAGAAAGAACTTCTTGCTAGACGAGTAACTTGGAATACAACTAAAGCAATTTTATCAACCAAACGATGTCTTAAAGAAACAGGAAAAAATCTTTACAACGACAGCTCAGATTGACTCACAATTATGCCGCTGAAAACAACCTAATCCCAGTAAATACAGCTAAAATGAACCGCCATCAAATAAATTTTTTGACAGAAAACTTTACTTTCCTTTAAACTTTTGAATATAAAAACTTAATAGGTATGTTTTTTTACATGCGTTAGGACTCCTTCAATATACTTCCGGGCTACCCACTCGATGAGACATAATTCTTTTTGGGATGCCAGTAATATCTATTATTATACATATTTATAATGCTGTTCTGGTTAAATGCAAGTGGTGAAACCTCGCGGTACATTAATTTTTTCACTGATCAACATATAACTTTACCAATTTACGCAAACTTTGAAAAACGGGTTTAACATACCAGTCGGTAGTGGGGTGCATGTTGGCGAAGAATGATATGGAGTGGGCGACTGACGTCACAGCTAACTGGGCACTGGCCTCAGAGTCGCCCTTGTGCAGGTCGGGCATCCGAATTACTGTCCGGATGTACTCCTGCTGGAACACACAAAACAAACTAACATTATCAAAATACAGATACAATCTCAGTATCTTTTAAACACACCCCAACCCCCCCCCCCCGCGTTACCTATAGTACCCACCCTAAAAAGTCTCCACCCCTATTTTAGCTATAGTTATAACTATAGCTAAATTATGAGCGGAGATTGTATTGTTTACTAGATACCAAAAGAGGATTTTTGAAAAGATGGGTCTTTCCCATTATAGCCCTCCCCCCCCCCCCCCCATAAAATTATAGCCCCCATTATGGTATAGTTACCATGACTGGGGAGCTAAAGGTTATCTGACCACTAAGCTGGGGAGGGGGGCTATAATGGGAAAGATCCAAAAAAACTCCGAGGTTGCACGTGTCTTTTATGGGTGTTTCAGTGCATTTCTTGCAAATTTCTGGCAAATTTCAGTGCATTATTATGTATAGCTGCGTATGAAAGTATAAAAAATTAGTCTACAGATCAGATAAGCTAATATTAAAATGCACAATATGAGACTGCTGTTCGAGGTCAAGCTTCTCATAATCTGTGGGATGAAATCCGGGAATCGCAGACCGGCTATCGCAGCCAGTTGGAAATGTTTTTCATTTTATATTTCAATTCAATCAAACGCCATAGCATGGCTTAATTTTCTATACGATTACAGTGATATATGAAAAGCAAGTTATTTCCATTCTCTGATTTATTTTTGTTCTACAAAACTACCCCTTTTCTAGCACTCACGTACGCATGCGGACACACACTCAAATACATACACACAGGCACTCTCTCTCTCACACACACACACGCACACACACACACACACACACACACGCATACACACATACACACACGCGCATACACATAAATGCACACACACACACACACATACACACACACACACACACGCGCGCGCGCGCACACAAGCACACACGCACACACCCACACACAAACACAAAAAATCGCATTAAAAAAGCGAAGACACTAAAAACTCACATACACACAAACTATCCCGCGACAACACACACACACACACACACACAGAGAGAGAGAGAGAGAGAGAGAGAGAGAGAGAGAGAGATGCTGAACTACAAATACACAGATGCTCCCACATAAACATATTCACACACACAAACACACACACAAAGAGAAAGGGAGAGAGAGAGAGAAAGAGAGCTACAGAGAGACAGAGCGAGAGAGAGAGAGAGAGAGAGAGAGAGAGAGAGAGAGACAGAGAGAGAGAGAGAGAGAGCGAGAGAGCGAGGGAGAGAGAGAGAGAGAGAGAGAGAGAGAGAGAGAGAGCGAGAGAGCGAGAACGAGAGAGACAGACAGAGAGAGAGAAAGAGAGAGAGAAAGAGAGAGAGAAAGAGAGAGAGAGAGAGAGAGAGAGAGAGAGAGAGACGTAAAATCAGAAGCACACGTAAAGACGTACACACCTTCACTCGTCCAAAAAATTCTCGCACAAACACTTATTCACATACTCACCGTGATATCTTCATTGTTCTAACATGGCTAAAAGTTTGCTAAAAATTTTTCTAAAAATCTTCTTGCTCTAAAATGCTTTTACAGAACCCTAAATTTCCAGCTCAGATACTACTAGAGTTCATCCTAGATTTAACTTAAAATTATTAACTAATCAGAAACATTGTTTAGGACTTAGTTAGTTTGGGTCATAAAAGTCAGGATCAACAAATCATGCCAAGCAAGGTCTACATATCTTGTCAGTTATGATAACATTTTTTTATTATTTGTAAAAAGAACGTAGAATTGATACTGATTTCAAGCAGACGGATGAAGACTTGATAAAATTTGATAACGTTTTGCAACATATGGACAAAATCAATTTTTTGCTTGTCTGTGCATATGCATTATGTAATCTGATTATACAATTTTTTCCTTTAAGAAATGCAGTAGAAATGGACCATGTTACGGCTGCTCACTTCACAACTGCAAAAGTGAATTTTTTTCAGCCCATTTTGTTAAGTGGCTTCGTTTTTCTACTACCTGTTTTCTCAGACAACTGTCAACATTTTGTATGTTGCTTGCTGTTTTGAACTTTTCTAGAACGCATGAACATAAAATGCTCATTAGGTTTGCAAAAAAGTTTTTGCTACTACCTAAATAAAACTCTTGAAATAAATAAAGTTTTTTGAAAGTGCATCAACCGGGCCTTTTTAATAGCAGATAACTTGATCTAAAGTAGTTCATCGAAAAAAAACTAGATAAGTTAATTGCATTCAAATGCGTTCATAATAGTTTATATCAATTGCTTTACTAGTGAAAGACTGTTATTCAGCTACTCCTTGGATCTGACGACTTATTATGCGCCTAAAAATTATTATTGGACCTGTGTTCCACAAAAAAAAACTTGTGAGAATATTTTATTTTATTCAATTTTAAATCATATGAGATCAACAGAGAACAGAATTCGCCAAATTGGTCTGATTCAATTTCGAAAATCACAATAAAACGAAGAGTTTCAGCAAACATTGATATAACAATTTACATTTTTTCATTCTCCGAGTTATTTTTTTGGCTACACTTCCTTAGCTTAATTGACTTGATATCTACGGCAAAATATGTGCATAAGACATTTTACGGATACTTTGTTTAACACAAGGTTACACGTGTCTAATTTAACAGGTAACTATTCACTTTTTTTACAAACATAAAAATATAAATACACCGCATAGGCATAAGTTTATACGCAAGCTTATGTTTGAATATAAGTAATGTTCATTAAGCTCCTAACTGGATTGAAGGGTTAAAACTTGACTTCAACAGACCAGATAAATCACAATTGGCTACTGATCTGCCTATCACTCTCTAACAAATTGGACATTTAAGATGTTGAATTTTTAATTCTCATTTGCAAAGGCGCTCAATTATCTCGCTTGATGGTTCTAAATTGTTTATTAATAAGTAAATTGTTTTTTTAGACTCTAGAATTTTCAAGAGCTCTGTTTCTGGTTTTCTTTGATATTGGAGACCTGTCGCTGAAAGGATTTTGAATACCATGATAAAATCAGACAAGTTCCGTGAATGTAACTATTCATGTTTTTAAGCATAGCGTCTAAGATATGTCAACTTGGAAAGAAAAACGGTACGCTGAATTGTTTTTTCACGTTTTGACAACACAGCCTTCGCTATGTTTTTGCTTTAAAATTTCAAGCTCACTGTTAGTTCCAGTTTTGTGTCGCATATTTTCAACAATGTTTTCACTGGTTCCGCTCGGAAAAAAATAGTGAACAAATGGTGCCTAAGAACTTTTACCAGACTTTTCCTCTGTGTTCACCAGCTTTAGACGTACAAGTCCTCGACCAGTTTCCCCTTTTCATTATCGGACGTTTATCTTGAAAAATTTTTGCAAGAATTTTGCATGGTTACGCACCATCGTTCAATTTCTTTCAAGATTCTTGTAAAATTGTACAAAATATCGTCTATCGACCAGTTTATCATTCGGAATAGATTTTAAAAGTATGTGTAATTCCAAAAAACAAATTGTCTACCCAGTGTCTAATAACTTAGCATATTGTCCAAATTATCAGAAATAATATTCAGCTTGTCTACATCTACGCGAAATAGCTTAAAATTCATTTTTTGGTTCAAAAAAATACAACGATACCTGTTTGACCCGAGAAACTTGATATGAAGCTTTCACAACCGAATATGAGAAGAGGTTAGCCTTGTAATCATAAATAAAAAACTGATATTTTATATTTCGGAAATTGATCATAAAGAGCAAAAAATATTCCAGACAACTTTTTTTGAAAAATGGCAGCAGGTTTTTTCCATAAATTGTGATTATTTGTGTTCATCCATAATGATGAGATTAATCGATTTGTTTTTTAATTGGAATTTTGATAATCATCATTTCGATAAATTGAGGAGTATCATTTTTTGTGCTTTATCATTATTATGAGAATTATGAGGGTAATCAATTTCCTTTATATTGGGTATTTGTTATTGCTGATTGGGTATTTCTGTATTTTGGGCATTATTTGTACTGACGTTGGTTTTCATGTGGTTCTCAAGGAATGTGGCGGTGACTAGTTCCTGGGAGAGTTCCTTCAACAGGTGCTGGGGGGCCATCTTGTCCTGCTGGAAGAGAGAGAACTTGCCAGAGTGAGATGCCCCAATCAGACCACGCCACCCAGTCCTTAACTCAGCCTCATCTGCCCGAAATAAACCCAAGTTGAATTGAATTGAATTTTTGATAGCAAATTACAGTTAACGAAAACTAACATCGCAAAACTTATATTATATATCACTCAGAATTACACCATCACGGACAACCAACGAGCTAGATTCAAGCTCACTTACTGCAAGCCCTTTTAAGTTTTAAAAATGATTTCATTACTTGGCTAATAGTTGCTGTTAGAGCAGTCACCTTTGTTTCTGCTGTAGCAATTTCAATTGGCATAACACTAGATTTGCCGAAATTAGTGATTGATTGCTTAAAGCTAATTTCAGATAACAAAATTCCAATAATTTTGACGTACGTGAGCTAATCTGGCAGTTATTGAGCCGAGGGTTTTCATTCATTTCATGTCAAATTGGCACCTTGTTTTCAAGTTTGGCCAGAAAAGAGTGAGTATATGTACTCTAAAATCTTAATTAATAGAAAAAAAACCGCAGATAATCGCCCGGAAAAAACTTCAGCGGATAAAAAAAGTTTTGAAATTGTAAAAAAAATAAAGAATTGTTGAGCACAAAATTTGGGTACAAAAAGCGCTAAATGTTGAACCCTCGCCCCCTCAACAAAAACGATAACTTTAGCCAAACATACACTAAAACAACCTTAACTGTTCAGTTCAACTGTGAGTAGAAAGTTGCCCTCGCTTCTCATAACTTTACTTACTTTTACTGTTATGGTAAACTTCATTAGTGGTCACTACAGATTCCCAAATCGGACATAATCGACCGATTTGTGCAAGTGGATCTCACACGCAATCTTCCTACATTAATGAAGGGAAAAACACTTATGTTAGCTAAGTTGGCTTGCTTTGAAATATTTTGAGCGGATTAAGTCAGTCTTGTCCACAAAAGCAATTTGGTGAACACACTGACGGAATACGCTGTTTTTTCAATGGAAAATTAAATTAGACTTTACCATTTGAGTAATTAGATTTCACGATTTGCGTAAATCAGAACTAATCGTCTTTGATTATATAAGTTAAACTCAACTGTGGGAGAGGGGACATTTGTGCATTTAATCATTGATTAAACATATTACTGAATTAGAAAATTATTTTAACTGAAAGAATTATGTCAATCCAGGCCAATTTGAATCGTAAAGCCCTTTGTGGGGAACAGTCACGGATTAGTGCCAGTGTAGCTCGAGATTCCGTAAAAGAAATGCACTGGTCTAAAATAAAGCAGAATTAGAACTAAGTTAAGTAGTCTGTTTTGACCAGTAAGGTCACCTGAAAATAAAGGTTAGTTTCAAGTTTATTTTTACTCTCAGAGTTTAGAAAAAAAGAGGGTATTTTAATGAAAGTTACGGTAAAAAAAGGGTTTCATTTGAGATGCTCAGGCCTTAAAGTCTAAAGATCCCGGAAAGCAACTTAACAAACAGTTCTTTGGTTTTTCCAGGAACACAAATGTGTTAAGAGGATCAAAAAATACAAGAAATTTTGCATTCTGTTCAGAAAATCTTTTTAAGAATATCAGATAAAAATACTTCAAAATTGGTATGATGAAATATTAACCTCGTAATATCTTGGATTAAAAATGACTTCTGCAATGTTGTTCAAAAAGATAAAACGTGGATCAAACTACAGTTTTGTCAACGTAATCAACGTCATCTAAAATCAACGTTATCAAACTTGAAAACAGTCAACTTTTGCCAAATTCACAAAACAATTGGGTAGAGTTTTTAAAAGATAAAAATTATGATGAGAATTTGTGGCAAAGTTTTATAATATCAGAATGCTTGTTTCGATGGGCGTAATTAATACAAATTATGTTTTTCTAATTAAATTTTCCATTCGTCGGATATATTTTCTGTTGGTAGGTGAAAATATATGCAAAAATATGTTTAAATAGAATTTTTTTCATGGTACTGACCTAAACATAGAGGGAATGAGAATTGTTCAGCCTGAACGCACTTACTTACAGAAAAATTGGAAAATGCCTAAGTTCTAATGTGAAAACTATTTTAAAAAACTGATGGAGGTGGTTAAGCAACAGGCAACAGTAAGCGTTTGTCAGATTAAGAACGCTTTAAAAACGAAAATTGATTCCAACATTAAAATAACTAAAATTTCTCAATTTTTGAACGATAGACTCAATAAAAAGCACGGTGCACTAACATCGGCTATTTTCTGATATTTTAGCCCTATTAGATGATAGAAAATATTAAGCGTTAGTGGCAAATGCGACTACGCTTATCTTGATTACACGAATGATGTGATCTCAAGTTTTGCATTCAAAGTTTATATTAGAGTCTGTGATTCTTTGAAGTATCGGTGTATCAGTGTACAATAAATTTCCTTAGACATTTCATGGCGCACAAAAAAATTACCAGTTATGCTTTTGATAGGTAATTGTCTAACTATTAAATTTATCTATTAAATTTACTCTATTACAAAAATTGGTTATGTCATAAGACGCCCCTCAAGATACAAATATCTTAAATATCAATTTAAAATGGGGCTGCCATTTAAATTTTACAACTTCTTTTGAAATTACCAAAAGATTTTTTTCACTTGGATGGAAACATTAGAAGATGCTCCGAAAAAATAAGAAAATGCAGTACATTCAACAACAAAATTTTTCAAAACGAACAAAATTTTTCAGAAAGAAAGATTTGGTGTATAAAAATTTCACTAATCACTTTGATATTTGGCCGAAATGAAGAGATTTTTTAATTTTCCAAAACAATTTGAATTGAAACAAGAACGAAGCAGGTGCACATCTGTTTATGTAATCAGCCAATATGACTTCCAATGTGAAACAATTCAGAACAAAAACATTTAGTTTTGTAATTGTTTTTTCAATTAGTTTTAATTGTGAAACAACTATTGTGATATTTAAATTAATTATTAATTATTAAGCTGCAATAGTGGTCAATTTACGAAAATAATTTTAAAAACAGTTTACTGTACCCTAAATAAAAACTTCATTTTTTTCTTATGCAAAGTCTTCTAGCTGAAGCGTACAGAATATTTGTTTTAAAAATGCAGTTTGTTCATCCTCCAAAAGTGCAGATGCTTCAAGTTAAGTTTCTGATTATTCGAAAAAAATTTGTAGGGTTGCTTGCAATGCTTTTCATTGAGAAGCGAAAGTTTTTTGTTTCAATAAAACTGAAAAGAGGACTATTTAACTATAATTTTCCTATGAATAGATAACAAAATTAACCAGATTAAAGATTGATTGAAGCATTCGTTCCGCTAAAAAAAATTCTGGAAAAAAAACAATGCGCAATGCGAGACAACTTGAGGAAAGCAACTGTCAAAAATTGTAACTCGTTTTCCAAATGAAAAAAAAAATCATGAATAGAAGCTCTTCTTTCTTTTTGTGTTCATTATGTAGTAGCAAACATTTTTTAAAACAAAGCGATATTGAAACTAAAGGACTCATTAAAAGGCAAAAAACAAACAATCAGAACACTAATTTCAATTTCAGCAGTTTTAAATACAATATCAACACAAATTTATCATTAAAACTATATATCTTGTCATATTTTAATTGGAAAACTGGAAAGAAAAAAATCAAAAAATACTGCAAGCTAAAAAAAAAGATGTCTGGGAAGTCTTGGATTGGTACTGTATAAGAGCTCAGACGAAATCAGTACTGATTAAACAAAACAAGACGTGTGTTTCACTGAAGAAGTACTGATCAAGAGAAAAAATATTAACCCTTTTTTCTAATGGATGCAGAGATACTCACATTTGAGCAATTTTAAAAAGTATACTTTATAATAGATTTTTATTGCTGAAAAAAATTTAAAAACTGTAGATTTCACAGCAGAAGAGTTCTTCAACGTCCCATTCTGTATCCATCCAGCTGTTTTGCAAAATACATCTCTGTAAAAGTTGTCCTTCCAAAACCAAAAGTTGGCATCATTGTCATAAACAATTCTGTTGTTAATTTTATTGGAGAAAAAACTACACAAATCCAAAACTAAAAGTTTGCTAAAGTTTTGCATTTCTTTGACAAAATGGAATATTGTTAAGATTCAGTTACCAAACTATTTTAACTAAATTTACCAAACTGTTAACATTTTTTTTCCTGGTGGATTTTTAGAGACAGTGGCATTTTAGGTTGCTGAAAAGTTTTATGAACAATATTTGGTTGTTTGTTTAAAGAATTTTTGGAAAGATTTTACATTGCCAATTCAAAATAAATTATTTATATACCATTTACCGTCTATACAGCTATCTTTACATCTGAAAAAAGGAACTCTTACCAGAGTCATCTGCAACATGATTGCTGCTAGATACTCCAAAAAACGTTTGTGATACCATTTTAGTACTTTTGATTGAAAAAATATACTATTTTCTTGAGGCCAAAATTATGGCGGTGTTTGACGCAACTTACAGCTGAACCAAACGTGCCCTTGAAAATCAAATTCGCTTTATGATTTTTCTTCTTCATGACACATTTTGCTTTTCACGGACACGTGTCCGCGCACTTTTGATTGACCCATAAACTTCTCACATCAAATCTTTTTGTGACATTTTTCACCTCTTATTGTCAGTACTCTTCGAATTTTTTTATTTTGCGCTTTTAGTGAATTATAAAGTGAACTATAGTTAATTTTGAACTTTCCCAAAATCTGGCTGTTTTTTCCTCATGAACGAAATTGTACACGTCTTAATGTTTTCCAGTTTTGCTTAAAACAACCATTAGTTGATCAAGGAAGCCGATTTTTGCTAATAATAAAAAAATTAGGCTGTTTTTTTTTAAAATTGTTACAATTTCTCCATCTTCGCTAACGTTTAATTCCTTCATTTTGTTTCAGCCAAAATTCAAATTTTTTCAGTTGTTATAAACGACTCATTTTTTTGCACAATTATAATAACTTAGAAGTTGTTGTTTTTCGGATGAGGGCAATAACTTTTGTTTGAACCCCCAACCCATAATTAAAAAAAGAAAACTTACTAAATTTAATAATTTTTCAGAAATATCCAAAATTTTCAATTGAAAAATTTGTTGGCAAGATATCTTTATTCGTGAAAATAACAATCCAATGAATACCCAACGGCAGCTTGTGGTCATTGGAAAATTTGTTTCGCAGCTCGTGAAAAAAATTTTCTTAGAGGTCTTAAGAAGTTGACTCAACATTTATGTAAAAGTCATGAATTGAAAAACATCATGAATTTTGAAAAAGCCTGAAAAAAAGTCTCCTAATTGACTTCGGCTTCATCTGGGGAGGTACCAAGTGAATCGAAATTTGATCTATCTTGATTCTAGGTAAGTACTGATAAATGTTGCTAGATCTTTTTTAAATGTGCTTTATAATTTTACATCTTAGTATGTCTTGCCGTCATGGTTAATCTCTTGGTTATCTCGCTAAGATCTTGTTATTTGATACAAGATCTTGCAAGTTTGTACAAGACTCGATGTTTTCACAGCAAGTGTCATGTCAAGATCTTGGCAAGATTTTACATGTTTTAGTATGTTTCTTGTCAAGAGGCATCGGATCTCAGCTCAATGGGTTGATACACCCTAAAACTTCAGTCAATAGTGAACCCGCCCCCCCCCCCCCACACACACACACAACAACAACAACAACAACAACAACAACAACAACAACAAACCGATACCCTTTAAGGTTTTCAAGACTTAAATTTTCATATGTTGAGGTCTCAAGCCGGGTTTCAAAGTAGTCTGGGCTTCGGCTAGAGATCTACCCACCTGGCTCAAGTCTGGTGACGGGCTGCGGACGCCAGAAACCCTTGAAAGTTGCCCGATAGATTGCCCGACCACAACAACAGCTTTCACTGTCAGCAGCCGCGCCAGCACCTGTTGCATACTGGGAATAGAGGGCAAACGGAAAAGCCCAGATATTCGGACCCAGTAAGCTGATTAGAAAAACCGGCAGGAAAAATAAGTAACGAAAAATTAAAAATAATGTGCAAAGGTAATCCATATTGTCAGTTCATAATTTCCGAGCTAAGTTTTCGTCATAAGCGTCTGTGAACTAAACATCTTATGTGACAAAATTGTGTAAATTTACGAGTACGTTTTCCAATTTGCAATTCTTAAAACAAAGTCTTGAAGTTGTAAATTTAATGTTGGGACAAAAATCAAACTCAGTACCTTTGAGTTGAGAACCAGTAATTGGTTACACGTGAGGCGTAAGGAACGGAAAAGGGGAATTTGTTAAGGGGGAGGGGGTTGAGGAGTGGGGGGTGTTAGGTGAAAAACGTGAACAAGAAATTGCTGTAATTAGCCATTTAGAATGTATTTAATGAGAGGGAATTCAATTCCAAAACAAACACTCAAATCAGAGCTTAAATTTATCCACACAATTGTTATCCCAAAAATCGCCTCTCTCGCTTTGGTGAAGTTTTATTTTAAGCCAGAAGAAACGAAAACAACTTATTTTCTGTAGAGAAATGCACCCTGCGGCTTTAAAATAATGCACAATTGTCAAAATCAAGTCAAACGGAAACGAGAGATTTCATCCAATTAGCATAAAACACCAATTAGCCTAAGTTTAACTTTAAAATTTATCTTGACCAAGCGTGTTGGTTTTTTTCAGTTTCCATTAATATTTCTCAACCGAACATGGTACCCCCTTTTTTCAATCTAGTATATAATTGAAAAAAGTTGATTATTTTTACGGGATGGTCAAAGTGTCAAATAAAGTTTTGCGCGATTGAGGGTGAAAGATAGGGTCGGGGGAGGTTTAGGGGAGGGGGTAATTGGTAAAAAGAATGGTATAGGGGGGTAACTTTTGTAGTTTGACTGAATTGACTAGTTCTTCTGAGACTTGTTTATTGTTTACCTGCTGTGCAAACTATGATAGACGGTTTGGAAATTTTATACGGTGCATAAATGGCGGGGCATTTACCATTTCAAAAAGCAAACTGAAAATTATGAAATGATTTAGTATGTATGTGTGTATTCAGGTATATTTAAGTAAACATCATGGTATTAAACTATGAACAAATTTCTGACCAAATTGTTTATTGGTCACGTTTCAGCGTTTATTTTGATTTACATAGACTTCATTATTGACTATACTGCACTTAATAATCTGTTTGGTTAGATTGGCTAAAACTGTTTCATAATAAATTAAATTTTATATGGAAAACTTTCAAAATATCGATCAAATAAAAGGAAAAAAATTACAAATTATTCTAACCATGGCAGCGATTAATCTACGCATTATAATTAGTCAGCGACAAAAATTTTTTTTTTGGTTCATTGTAAAAATTTTTTGGTCAACGGAAAGACTTTCTTAGAAAAAAAACTTTAAGTATAAAAATTTTCTAATAAATTTTTGCTCAACGAAAAATAATCACTATTTTTTTTGTTGAACAAAAATTAACCAAAAAACTTTATTTTTTGGAAAAGCTTTTCTTACCAAAAACTTTTCCTCAGAAAACCTTGTCTTGGACGGTAAACGAGTAGTCTTAGCAATAATTTCTGCTGAATGAAAAAGTTCTGCTAAGTGGTAAATTAAAGGATTTGGGAGTACTAATTTGTGACTGTTGGAAAAGTTGGAAAAGTTAGCAAGCTCGTTTTTGTGTTTTGTGTCACAAATAACTGCGTCTGTTCTCCATTTTTGCTGAAAGGTTGTTGTTAGAAAAGTTAGAAAATGGATTTAATGTTCCCAAATAGTACAAAACTGAATGTTTCCTAAACATAGCTTATATGTTATTAACTTAAGTTCTCTCTCGCGTCAAATCAGATGTATGCACTGCTAGCTTCGCTCCCGGGCTAAGTATTTGTAATTTTTGGGCTTATTTAACTGTTATTCTGAACGCCAAAAGGGCTAACCAAAACTCAATTTTGCGCTGAGCTTGTTTCAATATCGGCGGCTCTATTCTCAAACTAACAACAACTAAATTTTTGCCCGGGGTAACCGCGACCCGGGTTGAAGAAAGTACGCGTGCCCCATTTAAAATTAGATCCCTTGTGATAGATATCATTTCTCAGATTCGAAAGCGGGACTTCAAAACAACATAAAACAAACAACATGTTTTTCTCTCTTCATAGACAAATTTTTGAGAGAACATAAAACGTGTTTGTTGCAAATTTTTGGGAGAAAGTTGAACAGGTTTATAACTTTGCTTTTATATCTTTCAAGAGCTAGTTTCACCCCCAATTCATGTTCAGGGTTATAAAAAGTTTGATTAACGGGCAAAAACCCCTAAGTTGTTTATTACAAAATAAGTTCTGTTTGAAAATGTTTCTAAAGAAATTATTGCTTTACAAACAACGAACAAAGACAGCTATTGAACAGAAAAAGCTCGGCGATAATTTTTCTTTTTAAAAAAGGATCTGATGTTTCGGCCTCCAGGGTTTACAATAAACCCCAATCTACGAATATTGTGTTGTTAAAAAGCAAGTTACTGAGATATAAAGCACGGTGAAAGATATTTGCCCACAAATCTCGGCGCTCAAACAGAGTAATGACTATTACCACACGGTTGTTATCGCTACCCAGAAGTTATCAAACCCCGAGGCGAAGCCGAGGTGTTATGATGACTTCGAGGGCGATAACAACCGCGTGGTAAATTTTTTAAATCAACTTTTTAGATCATTTCAAAAATTGAACAGTTTTATTGGTTTTTCATTTTTATAACGTCCCCCCTCCCCCTACCACACACACACACAGACACACACACACGCACACACACGCACGCACACACGCACCCACGCACATGCATACACTCACACACTCACACACAAAAACACACACAAACATACACACACAAAAGGACACACACACACACAGACACATACACTTACACACACGCCCACAAACTCACGCACACACGCACACACACACTCACGCACAAACACACACATACGCACACGCACACAAGCGCGCACACACAAACACACGCACACGATCACACACAGACACACACACACGCACACACACGCATACACACTCACACACACACACTTACACCCACTTACACACACACACAAACATACACACAAACAAACACACGCACACACACACACCCACTTACACCCACTTACACACGCACACACAAACACACACACGCACACACTCACACACACACACACACTTACACACAACACACACAGACACACACACACCAAAACACACACACAACGACAAACACACACCAGACACACATACATTACACACCAAACACTCCCACACAACACACACACCGCACAGACACCACACACCACACACGCCGCACAGACACTTTACACACCAAACACACCGCACACATACCACACACACACACACGGCCTCCAGGGTTTGCAATAAACCCCAATCTAAGAATATTGTGTTGCTAAAAAGCACGTTACTGAGATATAAAGCACGGTGAAAGATATTTGCCCACAAATCTCGGCGCTCAAACAGAATAATGACTATTACCACACGGTTGTTATCGCTACCCAGAATTTATCAAACCCCGAGGCGAAGCCGAGGTGTTATGATGACATCGAGGTCGATAACCACCGTGTGGTAATTTTTTTTAATTAACACCTGTTGCGATCATTTCAAAATTGATCAGTTTTATTGGTTTTTCTTTTTTATTCCGTCCCCCCTCCCACACACACAGACACACACACACAGACACACACACACAAACACACACACACATGCACACACACGCACGCACACACGCACCCACGCACATACATACACTAACACACGCACACACAAAAACACACACACATACACACACAGGCACACACAGACACACACACACACTTACACATACAACCACGCACGCACGCACACACGCACACGCACACGCACACACACGCACAAGCACGCACACACGCGCGCACACACAAACACACACACGAACACACACAGACACATACACACGCACACACACACAATCACACACACACACACACACACACACCCGCTTACACCCACTTACACACACACCCAAACACACACACGCACACACACGCACACACACACATACTTACACACCACACACACAGACACACACAGACACACACATACACACACACACCACACACACACACACCGCACAGACACCACACACCACACACGCCGCACAAACACTTTACACACCACACTCACCACCCACACCAAACAACACACACCACACAAGTTTTTTAGACAACAAGTTTATCAAACTGTTTCCATCAATAGACTACGAGTTTATCGCCATTCTTTTATCGCCACTGTTTAGTTAGTAACTGTGACGATAAAAGAGTGTGACAGACTCGTAGTCTAATGCTGAAGTATTTTTCCAGTGTCGATCGGGCATTAAAATTTATTACACTGGCAGTCTATTCAACTGCTATTATCGAAACAGTTGTTGATTAAATAAATACAAAAAATGAAGCTGTTTGTAAAATTTGTACATTTCAACAAGAATGTGAACAAATTTACACAATGTAAAAATCAAAGAAGATTAGTGTTTGAATTGACGAGATCGTGGATAAAATTCCCCAGAAATGTTTGTCTTTGATCTATGATTGGCTGAGAAATTTCCTTCGACTAAGGGCCGGCCTGCGTTTGCAGTGATGAGTCATGCTTTGACCGAGGAAAAAATCCTCCTGATCAGTTCGGCAGAAAAATTTGAGCAGTGTTGTAAAAAAAAATGTGTATCACAGCCCTGAAAAACAAACTATAACTCTTCTAAAGACTTTATTTACTTAAGATCAAAATCTGTGCAAGATCAGAAATAATTGAAGAAATTCCGAGCTCATAACCATAAATAAAACTAATTTTTTGTAGAGAAAATAAATAAGAACGTGTATTTCAAAGGTAATTCAGAAGTTCTCTGTCCAAATATGGAAACTGCAACACGACAAATACAAAATTCAAAACCTCTTGCTACCACAGATATCATTTTTCAGATAACTTTTATGTTATTTATTATCTACTTGATAGAATTATATTGCTCCACCAGTCAACGAGACCACAAATTGTCTTACAATTCCAAATAATTTTTCGATATTATCAACAACTGCTCTCAAAGTTTGCAGCATTTATTGTAAACCTTTTGGTCTTTTTATGAAAAATTTTTGCCTAATCGTTTTTCAGTTTTTGTTCTGAAACAATATGTGACTTCTCAAGTGACCTTTTCTGAGAAGTCAAAGATTGCCCTCAATTCGAAAAAAACTTAGCGAAATTTTTTTCGAATTGAAGTTCGCTTTTTTCAAGTTTGTGCTTGTAGTTCTACTAAGCTGTAGTATATTTTGTAACTCCTTGTAACGTTGATTATATGACCACTCTTCTTTGTAATATGCAATACACGTGACTTTGCGTATATAGCTTTCGCACTTGAGAGGTTTTTGACCGTCATTCCTTGCATCACTGCAATGGTGGAAAGACGAAAATTTAATTATTATTTAATCTAACTTAATATTAATATTAATTAATGTCCAAAATCCTCCAAGTCTACTAACAACGAAGACACTATTTTGCAATGCCGTAATTACTCTGATCGACAATTTACCCTTATTCGCTCATAATTATGGAATTTGGACTCCCATTTTTTAGCACAGTTTAAAATCTGTAAAAATTTATACGTTTTTTATTGTAATTTATCGTATTGTATTCCAAATCGTTTTTTCAATTTAAATTCCCTACAAATCAGAGACAATTTGCATGAATGAGGGAGTTGAAAAGGATTCATCCTAGCGTTACACAGATATTCTTTTACAGATCTGTCGTTTTTCCTAACTTTTATTTTCTTTTCGTTTTTCCTTTTGTTAAAAATCTTGCTAAGAGACAGTGTTTTGTCTCTAGCTTTTGTTGCTGGTTTTGTACTTTTTTATGTTTGGACGAATATCTTAGTTTTCATTTAAATACAACCTATATTAGCAACAATTTTTCTATCATCTCAATGATAACGTTTAAGGACAGAAGATACAGATGAAGGGTTGAAGTAATGGTTCTGCAGTTGTTTTGGTTCCCAGTTTTTTGTCATACTATACTCTCAATTTTGGCATGTTGTATAGTTAAGATAACATTGGCAACACCGTGCAAAGAAGCGGCGAGATTGTAGTCCTTTCAAGTAAAGTTGTTCATATTTCACCTTAACGTAAACTATAGAAAAGATAATGTCAATAAAAAGATTTAATTTTTTCGTTGGTTCTTCCAAGTGGATGTAGAAAAATCTCATCTTACGCATGAGTGACGAAGAGTTGGAAAATTTTTATACAGATTCAGTGAAAAAATAACTGATTTTTCAATTTTATGAGTCCGTTTGTGGCTTAATGAGCAAAAATATTGAAAACATTGAGTTTATTCAAAACCTAAGGAGAAGCAGACTAAAGCGTTTGTTCACTTTTCCCAATTTTTGTGAGAAGGCTTTTGGTTGTAACTTCGTTAAGAAAAACGTCAACTGCTGGAAAACATAAGGGAATCAGTACAATATATTAAACAAAATTCATTTCATCAAGTTACAAAATACTCATAATGCACTGATCAAGTCTCCTAGAGATAATATGCAAAGAAATTTAGTCAACAGTTAGGGCTACGATCACAATTAAAAGACGTGTATACTAATATAACTTCCATTCACTATGATCAACCATTTTTTTGACTTGTTTACCAAAACAGTCCACTCTCTCCCATTTTGTACAAATAGCGGATCAATTCTGTCAGTTTCTTATCTTCCGCAAAACGAAAAAAGAACTACATTTTTGAGTGATGAGCACCCAACATCTCTCCATTCTGACATTGTTCCAAAAATATTCCGCGAATTTCAAGAGAAAATTCTCAGAGATTATACAAGAGACTTTATTTAGGTTTTAATGGCGTGCATTGTAAACCTGCTCAGAAAACTGCAAGAAAATTAAAAAAGAGACGTGACGAAGTTGGAAAAATGACATAATAAAGAACTGGAATACACAAAAAGAGAGCAATTGTATGTTACAATAAAGGATTAGAATACATTTCAATATTAACTCCATCTAACGTTAACCAATTGTCTTGAAATGGTACATTATGTTTTGATTCCTCAACAGTTTTACCAACAAAAAATTGAATTGGAAATTAAAAAACTAGTTGCACCGATATATTTCAAAATTTAGTTGACGCCATTGGATTAAATCCTCAGAAATTAAAAAACAAAACTAACGTAGCAAAAATAGATGAAGTTTAATTTCTTTAAGAAACAAAAAAATCAAGCTACCTTAATTGCTATTAGAAGGAAAAGCAGCCTATGAATCGGTTGAAAATAAAAAAATAGGGAAGCTAATTATTGAAAAATTATGTTGCTTAATTTCTGTTTGATAAAGGTCCTGACACAAAATACCGCCTTGCAATGCAATATTTTTAAGGATTGGTTGCATTTGCTAAGAAATGCGTCTCTTTCAGGCCTTTCGGGATAATTTATCGGATTTTAATAATAGAGTAGTGTGAAATATTTATTAACATGATTTAACGTCTTTTCTTACTCTGCTTGTCTTCAAGCAAGGAAATCAACATGTCTTGCAAACGCTTCATCGGTAGTCATCAATGATTACACAAATATCAAATCCCAGCAAATGTATGAGTTGATCAGGGAACGGTGTTTGGTGCTGAGTTTGGAAAAATTTAAAATAAAAAACTCAGAATTCGCCAGAAGTGAGACAAAACACGCTGTTCCCTTGCGTGTACAAAATCATAAGAGAAGATAAATTCTTCTATCTAGGCGACGCAACAATAGATACAATACAAGATCATCGGAGCTTTACAATCTTGGTCTATATCCGGGTCTATATCCATTAACTTTGATATTTGCAAACAAAATGAACATAGAATTTCAAAAACGAAAAAAGTATGAAAAAACATTAATCAAACTGCACTTTAACAAAATTACACATAGATATTCCCAATTCTTCCTAATGCAAAATTTTTACTTGTCATTTTTTTGCTGATCGTTGTCATGTTTTTGGTTGCGAGTAAACTGTTTGTGGATGGTTGTTTTCATGAGCGGTCCTCGACAGCATTTTCCCATTTTCCCTTCTGACATTGTTCAAATACATACTTTAGCGACAAAAGTAAAATTGTTGATGATATTATAGGTTGTGAAACCAGAGCTGCATATTTTGACCTCTTCCATTCATAACAAAGGTCAAAATTGTGGACGTCATCTCAACAGGACAAAACATGAATTATCGAAAGTTTCCCATGCTACAGTTTAATGAAGCTCTTAAAAATTACTTCCATAGTATAAAACGACAAAAAAGCTCGGAAAGAAAGTGCGCAAATGATGTTTAAGAAACTTTTTGATAATCACCGTTAAGTTTAAATTTCTAGAACATAATTGCTGATAAGGAATTGCAGTTTTTTGGAGGCCATAGAAAACAGAGGGGAAGAAGATTTGTAGCAATGGCAAAAATAATTAAGAGGACAGCGACTCCATCTTTCAGGAGTTGTTTTTCCGAGCATCAAAAAGAGTTAGTTCTGATTTGCTGGATGTAGCACCACTAAATATAGAAAAAACTTTATTCGGGAAGAAAATAAAAATCCATGGCTGGGATATTGGGGAGAAAATTTTACATAAACAGCCGAGTGGAGGAAAATATTAGGAGACGTCGCTTTTTTGAAAAAGTCCTCCAAAGATCATTCGATTTCGCCAAACAAGAGGAAGTATTTTCTTCAGATAAAACTAGCACTAAAGCAACCAACGATAACAACTTTTGTTTTGGACACTTGCTTGTAGAAATTTAACAAAATTCCTGTTTTGGAACTAAATGAAATCGCTCATGTTTAGGAAGTTTTTCACAGTAGTTCATCCGATGCAAATTTCATCTAATTTGAGTTTGAAACCTATAGAAGAAGATATTTTGACAAGTGACAACTTTTATAGAAACAATTGCTTGTACGTTTAGTTTTTCCGTCGGGACAGAACCAGTTTTCACAGGACAATTTTAGGAAAAGCCTTTCCATTAAAAAAAAAGTTGGATTGCGAAAATTTAGATTCGTTCGCAGAGTTAGCGTTCGCTATATTCTCAACTAATACAACCAATGTCTGTAGGACATAGGCAACAACAAATGAAAGCAATGAACTTCAACGAAAAAATTCCGGCTATACCAAACCATCTTTTGCAGAACAATTACATACTTGAATTCGATCTCACTTCAATTAAACTGCCGGAGAAGGTATGCATTATCCTGAACTAAAAGGTTGAAGTTTGAAGTATTGTTTTTTGACTGCTTGCTAGGGAACGTAGTAGAGCTAATTGTTTTACGAGAGAGAATATTTACTGTTGAAATGATGAATATAGAAAGGTCAGATGATTTTTGCGTTAACGATGATATTTTTCTTTTCTTCATTTTTTTAATCTTTTTTAACCTATTTCTTTCTTTATTGTTACATTTGTGGGATTTAGATTATCTTCGGCAGTTGTAATTTTGTTCACCAAATAGTTTTCTAAATTAAAATGGACAAAAACTTAGGGGAAAGTAACTTTTCTTTCTATGTTCCTCTGCTAATTCTTTATGTATTTTCCTTACATTTTTCCCCATCTTAAGTCCACTAGCAAATCTGTTGACATTAGTAAAAACAAACGACGTTTCGAAGGGATAACAAGGTAAAAAGAACAGTCATTGTCGCTTTCTTGAAGAAAAAAAAACGAAATCTTTCAGCTTGATTTTAAAGATAGAAATCCGTGCAAAAACGGTAATTGAGAATCAAAGCAAAAAAATTTTACCATGCATACCATATCACTAAAAGAGATTAATGAACGACTTCCAGAGCTAAAATTCCGGTACGTTGGATTTTTTCGGGCATATTTTTTCAAAAGTCCGCTTCGTTATCATTAACACCTCTCATTGGATAATGATTGCTCGCTCAATCAATCACACATTACAATGTTTTGGAAAAAAAATATCATAAAATGATAAAACGTCTGCTTCAGAAAATGGATGAATTATGTAGAGTTTAAATTTGTTCAAAATAGTCTGAACGACGTTCATGTTTTTCCTATGAATTTCCGAATTAGTTATCTGTGAAGTGTACAAGCTGATTGTTATTTAATTCAAAATTTAATACAGTGAATACTTTTCTCCTCCTGAATTACCTAAATTCTTGTTAATTAATGAAACTTTGTTTTGAATTTATCAGAACTCAGAAATGTTCTTCAAAAAGTTTTTATTTTGTGCAATAATTTTGTAATTGTTCGAGTTTTTTTTTAACCACCTTAATTTATTTTTGACTTCAGTCTTGTAGTTTTTTTCTTCGTTTATCCGTTATTTAACATTTTTTCGACTGATAAGCCCGCAAAAGACTACAAGTAAACGATTTTTTTTTTTTTTTTTTTTTAAAGCAGTCAATACTTTTTTTGGAAATCATTTTTTCCCTTTTATCCATTGTCAAACCGCCACCCGTTGTAAACTCAAATTTTACGGAAATTGTCTGTCGCACCTTTATATCTTTAGCCAGCTTTTCTTAATACCGCTAGACCCAAAACTTTTTTCCAATCTTTTTTGGGAAGCAAAAACTGATCTTAGTACATGTAGTCGGCTATGCCAAAGATACCCTGCGAATCGCAACTTGGAATATTCGCACACTGCTCAAACCCGAAGCTAAGCACCTGTTGGCTGATGACATGAACACCCTGGGAATCGAAGTCGCCTGCCTGCAGGAAACAAGGATCGCAGGCGACACAACGGAAACAATCCAAGATTCCACGGGAGCACCCAGCCTCAAACTGTATGCCTCGGGTTACGACAGTCAGGGTCTGCACGGAGTCGCGATTGGCATACACCTCCGACTGGCCAATCACGTCATGGAATGGAGAGCCTGTGGAGCCAGGATCTGCTACATGAGGCTGCATGCAATACCAGTGGCAATCTCCATAATCTGTGCATATGCCCCGATTGAAGATAGCAGTGTACGAGACAAAGAGGCATTCTACTCAGAGCTGCAAAAATGCCTCAAAGACGTCCCCAAGAAGGACGTTCTAGTCGTTGGCGGCGACTTCAACGCCAAAGTTGGTTTGCCACTCGACGGCGAGAAGCAAAATATCGGACGTTTTGCAACAGGATCCCGAAACGCTAATGGCGAACTACTGGCGCACTTCGCCGTACTAAACGCCCTTGTAATTTCCAACACCACATTCCAAAAGAAGAGACATTCCCTTCATACTTGGCGATCAAATGATAACAGAACAAAGAACCAGATCGACTACATGTTGATATCAAGACGATGGAGAACATCAGTAAATAATACCTTCAACACCAAGCTCTTTCTCACTGACACGGACCACAAACCTGTTATTTCGGTGATCCGATTGCAATTGAAGGCATACACAAAGAAGGCCAAGACGATCGCTTACAACCTGGGATCCCTGCGCATACCCGCGGTAGCCGACGAGTTCAAAGATACGCTACACAGTTTGTTTGACGCAGCCGAAGAAACAGGCGATGACGTGGAAGCTAAATGGTCGCAACTGAAATCCATCCTTCACCAAGCAGCTGAGAAAAGTCTCG
Organism: Convolutriloba macropyga; assembly: GCF_964194025.1. Taxonomy (NCBI): domain Eukaryota; kingdom Metazoa; phylum Xenacoelomorpha; order Acoela; family Convolutidae; genus Convolutriloba; species Convolutriloba macropyga. Next base: position 44,846,444 of record NC_134481.1, on the reverse strand, counting down.
GAAAATCTGAGCAAAAGAAGAATGCATGGATCAGCAGCGAAACTATTGAGCTTGTCAAGAAACGTGCTCGAGCCCGCAACCGATCGAAGAAAGCGGAACTGCGGAAAACCATCAAGAAGGCAGTCCGCATGGACAAGACAAAGTATTTTGACACCCTTGCCCAGGAAATGATCGACGCGGACGAAACGGGCAACCTGAGAAAGGTTTACTCTGTTGTCAAGCAGTTAGCAGGGAAGCGTTCAGCCATCAGCGAGACTCTCAAGAGTGCTGACGGCCACCCGATTAATGATGCAAAGCAGAGAATAGAAGTATGGGCCAACCACTTCGAAAAATTGCTGAACCGACCACCGCCAGCAACTGCCGACATTACAGAGAATCAATATAAACCTCTCTCCGTAGTGAGCACTGACCCGCCCTCGCTTATGGAAGTGCAAAACAGCCATAAGCAAGCTCAAAAGACGCAAAGCGGGTGGGCCGGACAACATACCGCCGGAATTCTTCTTGGATGGCGGTACTGCTCTCGCACAGGAGTTGACCAAACTCCTACAATGCATTTGGGCAACAGTATCCATGCCAATGGACTGGAAGACCGCAATAATCGTCCCCCTCTTCAAGAAAGGCGACAAAAAGAATTGCGCTAATTACAGGGGCATATCCCTTCTCAGCATTGCTTTCAAAATCCTTGAAGCAGTAATAAAGAATCGTCTCGAACCAGTGTATATAGGCCGCGCAAATCAAGCGGGTTTCAAAAAGAACAAAGGCTGCAGAGATCAAATTTTCGCTATACGTCAGATACTCGAGCAACGCGAGGAGTTCAAAAGGTTGACAAACCTAGTTTTCATAGACTTCAAAGCCGCCTTCGACAGCGTGGATCGAAAATGCATCTGGCGTATCTGTGAGAACCTTGGACTACCAGACACACTCCTCAACGTGCTACGAATGCTATACGCAGAGACCTACAGCCAAGTCCGAGTATACGGCACCCTGTCCCGCCAATTCAGTATCCTCAGCGGTGTCAGGCAAGGCTCGATCCTGGCCCCCTTCCTATTCAACCTCGCAATCGACTGGATAATGGAAGAAGCCCTCCGCAATGACAACGTAGGCGTGTCTCTGGATGACATGATAATTGCCGACCTCGATTTTGCAGACGACATCTGTTTAATGGATGATAATGGAAACGACGCCCAGAGGCTACTCGACAACGTAGCCAGAAATGCAGCGGCAGTCGGCCTCTACCTGAACGTCGGCAAAACCAAATTCTGCTCCCAGGACATCAATCAGAAATTCCACGTCTATGGCGAAGAACTGGAACGTGTTGAAGACTTCACCTATCTTGGAAGTAAAATACAGCCCGACGGCAACGTAACATCTGAAATCAAGGCCAGGATAGGCAAAGCTGCAGGTAGTTTCAAAAACCTTAAGAACATCTGGAACCAGAGAAGCATCCCTCAGCTTGTAAAAGTGAAGATTTACAAGGCATGCGTACGAAGTGTACTCTTGTATGGTTGCGAGAGCTGGCCAGCAAAAAATTCTGATATAAACAGTTTGCAATCCTTCGAAAATCGATGTCTTCGACGTATTCTCCACAAAGGACAGGACCTCCCCGCTGAAAGTATCACCACCATTGCAAAATGTGATTCCCTTGCCACGACGATCCAAACAAGACGCTTGCGATGGCTAGGGCATGTCCTCCGAATGAATCCGTCCGAAATTCCAAACGCAGCGCTCGAATTCGAAAAGGGCGATAACTGGAAGAGACCCCCAGGCGGCATACGCAAGACCTGGCGAAGAATCGTTCGTGACGAAGTAAAGAAGCATATCAAACCACCGAAAATGTCAGCGAAGAAATGGGAGACTGAATGGTTCGACCTGTGCAAGGAAACAGCCCAGAACAGAAAGCAATGGAGAGGTCTTATTCGGGACCAAAATGTGGCGGGATAAGGGCAGCACTGCCCGTGAGCCCTATCTGGGATCTGGACTGAGCCTCCAGAGACCATCAGGCCTGATTCAGAAAAAAATCAGGCAAGGTCCCAGGCCTGATTCAGAGTCTGATCATGTCAAATGCAAGGCTGCTAAGATAACACTCCGGAGTCGATCTCTGAGGTTTCTATTGACAGAGAAAAATCAAGACTTGGGGGTCTCTGCCCAGAGAAATCCCAAGTCTTGGGTCTCTCTGCCAAGAGAAGGTCCAAGTCTTGGGTCACTCTGTGCAGAGTACAACCAAGACTTGGTGACCTCTTTGCAGGCAAGACACAAGACTTGGTATTTCTCTTGGCAGAAAGGATCCAAGACCTGATTTTTTCTGGACAGAAGGTTAGAATGGTGCATTTTCTAGGTTTCAAGGGCAGTTTTAACATCAGTTTGAGTACCCTAAAGTACAAATAAAGCACATATTAAGATTATGAATGCTATTTAAACTATGTTCGTGGCTCCTGGTAAAGTATGGTCACCTTTTCAAGGCCGAAGAGCTCCTTAAAAATACAAATTCATTACTCACTGTTGAAGAGAAATGAAGAACTATAGATAAAAAAAACCATTACAATACCAAACATTACAAATATACATAAAACAACATCTCAAAGCAAAAAAAAATTGAATTGGATTTTAAGGATAGAGGGGACCTTCGATTTGTAGTAACGCTCGATATGAACCACTCCTTGACTATCTTGAAAAAAATATATTTTAAAAATACTTTTTGCAAAACAACGAAAAAACCATTTGAAAATCTAAATTTTCCTAAAGTAAGCTAGGTCAAAAATTCCTTTTGACTTGGATCCCCGTGATATAGGGGAACTTGGATTCGTAGTAACAATAGATTTGAACAACTCCTTGACTAGCTTCAAAAATAATATATTTTAAAAATACATTTTGCAAAACAACGAAAAATTGAAAATTTAAGCATTAATCCAATCTTACCATGAATTTTTCAGTTGTGATTTTCTCAAATTTTTTTCAGAACAGAACGCTTTTCTTCTTCATTAATAACAAAAACTGCGAAAATGATCAATATTGAGAGGTTGAGTTATTTAACAATCTGTGAAATTGAAAAATGTGCTTCTCTCTATATTAGAAACCAAATGAAACTCAGCTTATAAGTCCTCAATTGTTGATACACAAAAAACGAACACTCACAGAGAAAAATATGGGACAATAGTTCTTGTTGAATTCTCGAAGTAGACAAAATTTTTAGAAATTACTTTTTCGGAAACTGGAAAAGAATTAGTTGAACCGACCGCAAAATAATTACATCAATTTTTTCCTCATTTTTTATTGGTTTAGGTTTTTATTTTGGGATCTAGCCACCAGTTCTGCAGGTGGCATTGACAGTTTTATGTGTGAAACAGTCAAAAATTTATTTGATCAATCTAACTTGCAAACGTTTCGTTTTTCTTTCGAACTTCAATTTACAGCTAATCTTTTTTTGAGACCTTATACATAAGCATGAGTCCTATTTGAAAACAAAAAACTCAGTTTTTACTTCTATCATGGGGATATTTTGTATATCAGTGAACGTCAAGAAAGGAAACCGATTCTAAGACTTGGCAGAGAAACCCGAGACTTGGATTTTCTTTGCCCAGAGAGGCCCCAAGTCTTGGGGCAAAGTTCACGAATTTCAACTGCAAATTATTTTGTTTACAGAAAAAAGTTTAATTGGGCGCCAAATTTATAAAAGAAATTGCCCTCATTAAATTAAAACAAAGAATCTTTATGATGTCAACCTTAACTCTGCTCAGAGAAACCGAAAACTTGGGTTCTGCGCTGCCCAGAAAAACCCAAGTCTTGGCCTCTCTCTGCCATGAGATATCTCAAGTCTTGGCTTCGCTACCCAAGTCTTGGCATCTCTCTGCCAAGACTTGGCCTTTGGAAAATCTCTGAATCAGGCCTGATGGGCTCTGGGGGCGCGGTAAGGGAATATATATGGTGGGCTTTTTCTAATCTCAATGCATGTAGGCTGGATACACAATCTCAATACATGTTGTCGGTTATATCTAATCTTAATACATATAGTCGGCTATACCCTATCCTGGTCGTCTCCTATCTTAATACATTGGATATCTAAACCCGTACCGAACCCCTAGAGCCCATCAGGCCAGATTCAGAGATTTTTCATAGGCCAAGTCTTGGCAGAGAGATGCCAAGACTTGGGTAGCGGAGCCAAGACTTGAGATATCTCTGGGAGAGAGAAGCCAAGACTTGGGTTTTTCTGGGAAGCGCAGAACCCAAGTCTTGGGTTTCTCTGAGCAGAGATAAGTTTGACATCATAAAGATTCTTTGTTTTAATTTAATGAAGGCAATTTCTTTTATAAATTTGGCGCCCAATTACACGTTTTTCTGAAAAAAAAAATCATTTGCAGTTGAAATTCGTGAACTTTGCCCCAAGACTTGGGGCCTCTCTGGGCAAAGAAAATCCAAGTCTTGGGTTTCTCTGCCAAGTCTTAGAATCGGTTTCCTTTCTTGACGTTCACTGATATACAAAATATCCCCATGATAGAAGTAAAAACTGAGTTTTTTGTTTCCAAATAGGACTCATGCTTATGTATAAGGTCTCAAAAAAAGATTAGCTGTAAATTGAAGTTCGAAAGAAAAACGAAACGTTTGCAAGTTAGATTGATCAAATAAATTTTTGACTGTTTCACACATAAAACTGTCAATGCCAACTGCAGAACTGGTGGTTAGATCCCAAAATAAAAACCTAAACCAATAAAAAATGAGGAAAAAATTAATGTAATTATTTTGCGGTCGGTTCAACTAATTCCTTTCCAGTTTCCGAAAAAGTAATTTCTAAAGATTTTGTCACCTTCGAGAATTCAACAAGAACTTTTGTCCCATATTTTTCTCTGTGAGTGTTCGTTTTTTGTGTATCAACGATTGAGGACTTATAAGCTGAGTTTCATTTGGTTTCTAATATAGAGAGAAGCACATTTTTCAATTTCACAGATTGTTAAATAACTCAACCTCTCAATATTGATCATTTTCGCAGTTATTGTTATCAATGTATGGATAAGGATATGTATATTTGTAATGTTTGGTATTGTAATGGTTTTTTTAGCTATAGCTCTTCACTTCTCTTCAACAGTGAGTATTGAGTTTGTATTTCTAAGGACCTCTTCGGTCTTGAAAAGGTGACCATACCTTACCAAGAGCCACGAACATAGTTTAAATAGCATTCATAATCATAATTGGTGCTTTATTTGTACTTTAGGGTACGCAAACTTATGTTAAAAATGCCCGTGAATCTAGAAAATGCACCATTCTAACCCTCTGTCCAGAAAAAATCAAGTCTTGGATCATTTTTGCCGAGAGAAATCCCAAGTCTTGTGTCTTGCCTGCCAAGAGGTCACCAAGTCTTGGTTGTACTCTGCACAGAGTGACCCAAAACTTGGACCTTCTCTTGGCAGACAGACCCAAGACTTGGGATTTCTCTGGGCAGAGACCCCCAAGTCTTGATTTTTCTCTGTCAATAGAAACCTCAGAGATCGACTCTGGAGTGTTCTCTTAGTAACCTTGTATTTGACATGATCAGACTCTGAATCAGGCCTGGGACCTTGCGTGATTTTCTTTCTGAATCAGGCCTGATGGTCTCTGGAGGCTCAGTACGGGTACCGTTTCTTTATTCATGCGAGACAACCCTCCCTCGTGAAATCCGGCAATACCCTCTCTTAAAACATGGGGGTCCTCATCCCCCCGGACTGTGACTTACCCTATTACTATTACTTAGAATCTGTCTTTGCTTGTTGATTCACCTTGACAACTTCCTACTATGTAGCATTGGTTATTGTTGCATTTCTACCTCCATCAAATAGCTCTCAGGAAATTCCCATGGATTTGCATGTACGTTTTATTGACAATGCATATAAACAGGCATTTCCTACTATGTTTTCCTACTATGTAGCATTGGTTATTGTTGCATTTCTACCTCCATCAAATAGCTCTCATAAAATTCCCATGGATTTGCATGTACGTTTTATTGACAATGCATATAAACAGGCTCTAGTGAAGTAAACATCGGGCTTATGAGACATCTCACTGTGCCTTATGGGTGATTTAACCTACCTAGCGCAACATTTTCTGTTTGTTTGTTGTGTAGTAGTCAAACTCTTTTTTCAGCAACCGTAAATCAATTCTATAATTAAATGTCCTCAGAAACGCTTGAGAATGTACAATTCAGAATAATTTAATCTTATAATACTTTAATTCTATATTAAATTATTCTTCTAATGGATATTTTAATCCTAATCGCTGATTTTGCGGTGACTTTTGTCAACTCCTGGACTTACTTAAGCTTCGTGATTTATCGACATGAAGCAAAAGTAATTCCATTCTATATAAATATACGAGGGTTCATTAATACCTGTTTTTCTCGTAAAAAAAATTATTCGACCTCACTAATTGATTTCACTAAACTTTACATACGATGCGATCAGTTACTATGAACAACAGAGCTGAAACACATTGGACTGAAGACTATTTCTCGAGATAATGCCTTATCTAATTTCCATCTCCTGCTGAGCTGGACAAAGATTCTTTTTCAAAATTCAAAGGGAGCTTCCATTTAGACAATTGACAGGTTTTTTTGCTCATCAGGAGCTAAGGAGAAAATTTTACCATCACTTCTGTTTCTGAGCTAAAAATTTTATGACGTTGATTGCATATCGCGTGCTAAATTTTCATGATATTAAACAGTGGTTTCTCAAATTTTACGCCGGTTGATAATGAAAGAAGAAAAATTGAAAATAAAAAGCGCCACTAATGAAACGAAAGTCAAATTTCTACGTTGAAACTTAAACTTGGTTAATCGACGACATTGTTTGCACAGTTTTAAGTTCAACAAACAGGGGAAAGTTGTCTCTGTCAACACTCTGCGTAGGAAAAAATCTAGCAATGAGATGCAAAACTACAGACCAATAGCCGGAATTACTCCCTAATGTTCAATACTCCCTAAATTGTTGCTGAATTTAATAAGACTTTCATACGGTTTTGTTTATTTCAACGCCAAATCGGAAATACATCACAGACATTCTGATTTTCAGTCTAAAAAAGCACTATTGTACATTAGATTCAATTTGTCGAAACAATGCATTCAAAATCTAATTTCTCATACTTGGCATATATGTAAATTCCGAAACAGCGTTTGATAAAAGTTTCACGTTTGACGAAAGTTCCAATTTTTGTCATTAGTGATATGCTTCGGAGATCTCAAGGACAAAGATGAATAATTACTCCTCCTCTATGAAAAAATTTGCTGAGTGTTGTGCAACGGAGGTCAAATACTAGCCCACTATCTGCCATTTTTTTACGTATTCGTCATGCGTTTTTCTTGCCTCAACACCTTGATGTTAATGATAACCTGAAATTTTTGTTTAATTTTCTCACTTTTCATGATAGTTTCACCACTTTGTGCAATCGGAGGAAACGTGCAAATTTGACGTTTGCAATCTGTATCAAAACACAGTGCTTGAAATTTTGTGGCAACGCTACAGTTGCATTTGCATGTGGTCTTATTAACGATAATTAACTCAAATCCGAAAGAACGCAGTAGAAGGACCCACTTTTCTCTGAACTGAAATGATGTTGAGGAATTGTTCAAGACAACGTGTAGATTTTTTTCTTAGCCTGAAAATTTTATTCCTTGGATCATTTCTGCCTTTGGCACACTCAACTTTTACAAATCAATTCTAACACCTGTAACATTTTGTGATTTACAAGTTTGCAAACCTGATACAAGCCGACCTAGATATCTTGCAAACTTTATCTAAAGATAATGCTACTTCTGCAGGGAAACAGAAACTGCCAAATATACAAGAATTTCAAGACTAAATTTAAAAGCTAGTAAACACGAATGAAAATTGCTTTCATCACCATGCTGAGTCTAAATTCTTACAAAGATGCATAAAACATCAACAAAAGACCTAAACTTGTCTTCAATTAATTTAGTCTAAATGTACGAAATGAGTTGAAAGAACATCAAAGTTTTGAAATAATTTACAGATTTTAAATATTTTACAAAAAAATTCTTCATTTAAAGTTAGAGTTTTCGATATACCACGGGTTGTTTTCCTTTTCAAAAAGAGGAATTTTTCTCCTTCCCTTGTTATCAATTTTCCCCTTCTTATCGTTGAGGACTTTGGCTTAGACGAAATAGAATGTACCCAATTAACTGTCTCATTTCAAAAGTCGAGTTTTGCGTTTGAACTATTATTTTAAAATCAGTTTTCGACCTGGTTGTCATCGTTCGTATGTTAGTTGCCGTTTTAACTAATCAACATATATTTCTTCCATTGCCATTAATGGGACCTTTTCCGTTTGTGCCCAAACAGAACGATATGCACGCCCTCCAGTTACGAAGCAAGTGTCATTACGTTTTAAATCGTTATGCAAAAATATGTCACGTGCGAAAAGAGTATCGAAAAATATACATCCGTTCAGCGTGGCTCACAAACAGAAAAGACCCAATTCATTATTCAACAACACGACATGATTCGAGTATGCTCCGTAACCAGTCTTTCATCAAGATGTTGTCATACCGGAGAAACTTTCTCTTTCTGTTCTGAAATTCTAGTGGTGACATAAATATACCACACGTTATTTGAAATTTTTACAATTGTTTTTTATATAGATTTTGGAGATATCTATATAAGCTTATTCCTAGTGCAACACAATTTGAAATGACTATTTTCATACTTCTTCCATGTATTTGATATATAGTTTTTCTCTCTCTCTCTCTATATATATATATATATATATATATATATATATATATATATATATTCTGAACACAGGGATTAAATTTTTACAATTTTTCAATTTTTTCAAATTGAGGCCCAATATATTTGAATTGGTCGGATTAACGCATTTTTTTTTCTGATTTTACTCCCAGCAGAACAACTGTTAGCCTTCCCCTGGATTTCAGTGAACCCACCCATCCGATTTTTTTTAAAACCTTAATTTCAGAAATGCCGAGCCCGAACACTATAGTTTAATTGATTGGGAAAAATTGCCTGGTCTGGGGGCCTTGCCAGCACTAAGTCCTCATAAAGCAATTAGTATTTTGGAAATCTAACCATAAATTTGAACTAAACATATATCAGTTGAGACAGATGTGAAAAAAAAGATAGTCGGCTATTGAAACCAACAAACAACACACTAATAGCAAAAGTAGATGAGCCAAATTATTAATTTCCCTTCTTCAACAACATCAACAACATCAGCAACATCGCGCTGCATATGTGCCTATGCATCCAAGAGCCTGGAAAGCAGAGAATGTAGCTCTTTATGAGAGAGACGATAAATTTGTCCTTAGATATGACATGATTTCAGCGTAGCTGTCCTTTCTTTGTGTATAGAGCTTCGATGACAGTTTTTCTATGTAGACTCTAGATTCCCGAAACCTGGTGGCCTTAATGTTTAATGTTGCTTCATCAGTTGACTTTGATTTAGGAGCAAAAGTTACCATTTGCAATAGTTGAAAACGAGATTTCATCTCATCATCACGACAGCAGACTTAACTTAACTGATTCGGAAACAAGTCCTCAAGTTCCTTATGTCTCATGTGGCTGTATCTTCTTTTCGGACAAAAAAGGGCATTTGCAGCAGAGACATTTTCATTAAATGCCCATAATGATGACGTTTTTACTGGGTTCATGCAACAGCAAAGGTCATTGGCCTCTTTTTGTTAGATCATCAAACTCTAACGTTGTCGACTCCATGGCAGAGCGTTTGTCTGGCTTGGTGTTTTTTTCACTCGCTAAGTCAAGTGAGCAAAACTGTTTTTGTTCAATTCGATCTAAATTATTGTCTTTTTACCTCACTTTTAGTTCTTTTTTGTTTTATATATGACATGCTGTTGCTTAATTTGGCTTTGGGTAGGAACAGGTATAAGGCTTGTGAAAGGTGAATTGATTTTCAATATTCTTTAGAGCAAACTGAATGCTGTTACTTGTAATGTATCTTCATCAGAGAGTATTCTTTAATTGTTAAAAAACAGATTTGATGGTTAACGATATAATTTACATGTGAAATCATAGATAGAGGTGCATAGTTTTTCAAAGTTTTTTAAGGAAAATTGACCGTTGAGACTATTGAAATTATTTTTTTGCGTCAATGAGCAAGATCGCTTTTCGTTTTGGAGTCTGTATTATTAAAACTATCTCTCAGTGAATGAAAAGCGTCTTCATTTCTTGTTTTTTTACCCATACAAATTTGAAAATTACTTATTATTACTTAAAGTTCTTTAACATACTTAAGAAATCTTTTCCAATAATCTGCCTCAGATCATCAGAAAAATCCAATGGGTTGTACTGCGGGGCCTAAATCAACAACCATCGGCCGATACAAGTTATATGGAGAAACAAGTTTTTAATGAAAATATATTATGAGGATTGTTAATTTAGCCAAGGTTCTGCTTAGATCAATCAAGGACGCCTTGCAGCTTGTTCGAAGCGTATGCCAATCGTTGGAGTCAGGGCCTGAAGGGCCATGACCTCTATGGTTGCTCGTGCCAGATTTTCGAATTAATGAGGCTTTGAGTTGTCAAATGTGGTGCGATATTGCAAAATTTTTTGGATGGTCGCTGCCAACTCGATAACTCAAAGTTGCTTTGTGTTTTTCTGGATGTTTTTTACGCAAGACATCAAGCACTGTTTTCTTGTAAACTTTATCAGTTACAGAAAAAACACCACCTTTCACTTCATCGGCGAGACTTCCAAAAATATTTGGAATTTTTTCTGTTGACATATATTTCTCAAATTTTTTGTAATCTTTGTTCTTGTTCCACTCATACGTTACTGGATAGCATTTGCTTGAAAAAACAGGGAAACCAAGCAGCTGTGAGATTATTCAACCAATTTGAGCAATATGACTGCTCGGATTTTTGTGAGAACAATATGAGTAAGGGAGGTTGTATGTAGTCTTTTTCAATAACTCATGCGCCCGGGAATATTTAAATTGACTTTTTCAGGGCTCATATATTTGTTGCAGAAGACTGGCTACAAAATTATTTTCATATAAATTCTGATCAATCCAAATAGATTGTTTGGACGCCAATTAGAGTTAACATTCTTAATTTACCTCTCTATAAAAGTTAACAGACAAAAATTGTCGTGATTCACTCCAGAAAAAAGTATGGAAGATACAGAAGAGACTGAAATTCAGGGATGGGCCAGAACGAAATAAGGTACGGATCACACCAAAAATAGGTATAGACCAGACGGGTGGCGCGACCCAAACTGGGTCCAGACTATTATAGAGGGTTGTAGCGTGTCCAATTTCCTCGATCTAAGTCCGTCTGGCCCATTCCTGTTTCGAGTTGAGTATCTTATCCTGAGTGTACTGGCGTCGCGGGTCCATCCACTACAAGTCATCATCAGACAAATTGTGAAAAACCTGCGCGCCAGCTTTGAGGAAACCCATTGTAACGCTGTCAACTGTGCAGAGAAGAAGGAATTGTCAAATAAATTTAAATTGATTTAAAAAAGAGAACGTTTTCGAACATTGTCTAACAATCGAACAACATTTGTTTAACATCGTCAGGTTTAACAATCGAATGAACATATAAACAAAGTATATAAATAGTCATTGAATTTTTCTCAAGAATTCTATTTGAGTTGAAATGACAGCGAATTTTTGAAATTATTTACAGTCGAAATCACATTTACAGCCTTTTTTTACATTTGTTACACAAAAATAATTCAATTTTTTTAAAGGAGTTTTAAAGATCATGGGTTTTTTGTTCTTAATTCCTGAACAAAAGGTTTCATTAATAATTTCATTCCTATCTGTTGTTATCCTTTATTTGTTGGTGTTGACAAAATTTCGAATTAACATGTACCAAATTAGTTTTTGAATTTGAAAATTCAAAAAAATTGCATTTGAACTAACACTTCAATGTCAGTTCCCGCCCCTGGCACTTGTCCATCGCCGGTATTTAGTTGTGGTTTCAGCTTTTTGATGTAGATCGCTTCTATTGTCATTTGTTTTTCAACCCCGCGACATGCATCTAGAATTTCCCATTCAATAATATTTGCTGTACCACAACATTCAACGAGTTGTTGTCCAACAGGTGAATCTTTCTATTGATGCTCCGAAACTCTACTGCCAAAACGTTGGCTTTTTTGGCCAATATAGATGAAACTGCATCAATTACATGTAACTTTATATACCACATGCGATTTCAGATTTTTATCAAAAAGGGATTTCAGGCCGGGAAAGCAGTCGTGTTGCTCAAAAGAAACACCGCTTACTGCAAGCCATTTTTCATCATCTGAAAAACAAACACACACACACCCATGTTTATCTATATATATATATATATATATATATATATATATATATATATGTATATATATATATATATATATATATATATATATATATATAAATCATTGAATGGATCATGTAATTCCGATACAACAGAAGGTACTCAATTATCATTACATTTACATCTCGCATTATAAAATCCAACGTAGTCGTCTAAATACATTGGTCTGTTTCCCGGGCGTCCAGGTGGTCTATTTTCCGTTTCATGCCCTGCCATCGGATTATATAATTTTTGGATGCTGCTCGAGCACTTCGGTTTTTTGAGGCACTTCGGCCGCTTCGCCAGTGAAAAGCCCGACTTTCTCCAACAACTGCACTGTAATAGTATCGTTCTGTGTGTTTGATATTTTTTTGTTTCTTCCAAAAGAACAGCTAGCTGTTCATTCACTGCACTGTCTGCATAAAATTCTGACTACGGAGATAAGTCTAGAGTAGATACAATGTTTTTCCGTCCATTAGGATATTCGACTTGGACAACATTCTCGCTGATAACGTCTGATATTTGTATAGTTTCAACGAGAGGATCAGAAGTGCTTCGTATACAGTTTCTCAGGTACGCTGTATTGCCTTTAAACAGCCAATCTGGGAAATTAAACTTTCCATAATCTTTCCGCAGGAACTGCAAACATCGCCAGTGAGGAGTTTCATTTGTGCTGGTAAAATTAATCCTCTTTTTAGAGAAAGTGCTTCCCCAAGAACAGTTTCTCAGTGGTTCCCTGGAAGCTTCCTGGAATCCAAAATGCAGCTGGCAGCTTTCCAGATAACTCCATGGAAATGTTAGTTTTGTCCGTTATCTTGAGGGTAGTACGTGAATGTACGGGTTTTGGCAATTCCTCTTTCAGAGCATAAACATTGAGTTCCCAGGACTCTAGTTGTCATCCACGATGTGAGTGGATAAAGCCTGGATTGCGAATTATATCACATAAATGCGAGAGGAAACGCTAATAAAAGACTTTGCTGTTGTAGCCTTAATGGGAAAGGCAAACGGAAATTGACTGAACTTGCTATGACGACGAGTAAATAGACGTTACCTGACTTGAAGGAAGGAATCCTGGAACCAACTAGATCAATGAATTTTATGTGAAACGATTTTAAGACCTTGATAATGTGATCAGGCCGGCTCGGTTTGTAAAAATTAGAATTTTTGTCAACAGGTGTTGCAGGTGGTGAAAACATGCTTAAGGTCCTCGAGAGTGTGCGGTAAGTTCGTAGAATTGATGTAGTGCTAAAATTTAGTCACTCCAGGTTTCGCTAATTTATGGAGCAGAGACCATAACGACGATTTGCTCTCCGTCTTTACATGCGCCATCCTCGAGAAAGCGTCAGCTTCTATATTTCCACTTCCAGTTCTATATTCAACACAAAAGCGACAGTAAGCAAGCAGTAAGCAAGCACCAGCCGAGGCGCTTCTCGATCTTTGTGTTTAATTTTTGCTGCAAAAATAAAGTGCAATGCTCTTTTGATCCGTTTTCACAGTAACCAGAAATGTCCTCAGTAAAGTGGAAAATTTTTGTGAAAGATTCAATAAAAGCTAAGGCTTCCCTTTCCACAGCAAAATCATTCCGCTCACACTGCGATAAGGTTTGCAACAGAAACGCAATTGGTCTACTATTTTGGGATAATGATGAACCGATGGCTTACCCAGAGGCGTCAGTTTCCAGACGAAAATGACAAACATCTGCGAAGGACAAGATTAAACAATAATCAGCGGTTTGCGATTTGAGGCCGCTGATACGAGAAATGACAGTGGAACCCAATGGAAAAACTTCTCGCTTTTGAGTTTCTAAGAGCGGTTGAATTCTGCTAGGGGATTGCGGGAACCATTTCTCATTATACGATAAAAATCCAATTAGAAAAGTGCATTGATTTCAAATTGCCTTGAACCTGATACTCCTTCAGAGCCTTCAGTCTCTATGAGTCCGGCCGCTTAGAACCTGCTGAGACAAGGTGACCTAGCATCGAATCTTCCCTTAGACGGAATTGACAATTGTCCATGTTTTTTTGATTTCTTCTTTTTCGGCAGCAAGAAGAGAAGCTTTAACGTTCTTGTCATAAGCTCTTTTGGATCGTCCGCTAATTATTCCATTGTCAAGGTAAGAGTTCGTCCTCTCTAGCTTGTTTTGGTCAAGCAAAATGTCTACAATTCTCTAAAAGTCAGGTACCGTGTTAGTTACTCCAAAAAGAAGACAATTAAACTCAAAAACTTTTACACACTTTTAAATGTTGTGAACTGCTTATTTTCTTCCTTCAATAATACCTGATGATATGCGCTCTTTAAGACAATCTTCGATAAAACATGAATCTCAGAGATGTTGTTCAGCAGTTCTTCTGTATTCGAAAACGCATCAAATTTACTGTTTTGGAGTAGTCGGTTATCATGCTTTGTTTTTGACCTTTTACAACGAACGCTCGTGCTCGCCGTGGAGATGCTGAGCAACGACTTTTTCCTTTCTTTAGCAGATCCCAAATTTCATTCTGCCTAAACTCAAAATATTTTTTGTCTCAGTATCTAAATTTGGTTGCGATTGTCTTAGTTTTATCTTCAGTGGGTTAATAAGCAAATTGGTGGGTTAATAAGCTAGCTTGTTTTGGTCAAGCAAATCGTCTACAATTCTCTAAAAGTCAGGTACCGTGTTAGTTACTCCAAAAAGAAGACAATTAAACTCAAAAATTTTTACACACTTTTAAAGGTTGTGAACTGCTTATTTTCTTCCTTCAATAATACCTGTTGATATGCGCTCTTTAAGACAATCTTCGATAAAAAATGAATCTCAGAGTTGTTGTTCAGCAGTTCTTCTGTATTCGAAAACGCATCAAATTTACTGTTTTGAAGTAGTCGGTTATCATGCTTTGTTTTTCACCTGTTACAGCGAACGCTCGTGCACGCCTTGGAGATGCTGAGCAACGAATTTTTCCTTTCTTTAGCAGATCCCAAATTTCATTCTGCCTAAACTCAAAATCTTTTTTGTCTCAGTATCTAAATTTGGTTGCGATTGTCTTAGTTTTATCTTCGGTGGGTTAAAAAGCATTGGTCTAAACTCGTTACGTTCATCAATAGTTGCCAAATTAGAAACATCCAACTGAGCCTTCTTTCCACAAAATTTAAGTAAGACTTTTTCATGTTGTGATAGTACACTCGGGCCAATGATTGCGCTTCAAACTAAGTGAATAACTACAGAGAAGGTAACAGTATAATAAAAACTATTCATGCTCACTAAAGCAATACAAACTAAGGAACTGGAAACTCTTCTACGTTCGTGAGACCAGATTTTGAATTCAATGGCTTGATTGGTAATTGCAACTTCTCACACACATCAGCCGTTATAAACGAATGAGTGGAGACGGGATCAGTAAGCGCTCTAACAGGAAGAGAGCAGTCTTCGCCTCTAAAAATACTTTGGTAGATTCCAGTAGGAGACCTTGTCACTTGGTCGTCTTCAGACTGCATAGTACAGAAGCTACTGGTTCGTCGTCATCCCATGCAAAATTTGCAACAGTTGACTTACAGGCTGCTGCTCAATGCCCTTGTTTGACACATTTCAGACACGCATTTTGTCGCGCTGGGCATGTAGTCCGTAGATGTTCCTCCAGAAAACAAAATTCACCAATACGATTCGAAGCCTTAAATGGTTGCGCTGTTCTTTCATTGAAAGCAGCGATGTTTCCGACGGGTGAACTACAGGCAAATGGCGGAGTGTCTGAGATATAATTGAATCAGCGGAAGACATTGGCAGATGCTTCGAAAGCATTAGCGAGTGAAATGCATTTCTCAAGCGAAATTTCCGAGTCCGCCGACTCAAAAACTCGAACAAGTATTGCATTGCATCAGATTCTAGACCAGATAATACACTATCGCAAAGGAGTATGTCCCATTGTTGCTGCACGGTGAGGTTTTTGCATTCACAGCGCTCAACAAGAATCCGAAGTCACTGCAAAAATGCAATGCAATCATCATCTCATGGCTTGCACGAGAGCACTTGATGTATATAATTCTGGAAGGCTTCTTGAATTAGGCTTCCAGAATATCGATTGACTCGACGAAAGTAGTTGCCCCCGAGAGAATTGTAAAGAGTCCCGCCCCTGCATATGATCTGAGAAATTTCAACTTATGAGAGTCTTCCGTAATTCCATTAATTGTTAGACCATCAACAAAGATTTACCTTAGAAAAAGTTAACATGGAAGGGGATTTGGCTTTTCTTGACGCCAACGTAAATGTGAGCAGCAAAAGTAATATCACGTGCCAAGGGTATCAAAGACCAACTGACACTGGAATAATACTGAATTTTCGGAGCTGTGCACCGCTTCAGCATAAGAAAAATGTGATTCAAGTTACAGATCATAGGGTTTTTAACGCAACCAATAATTGGCTAGCCTTCGATTAGGCTCTTGAAAAGAACAAAACTTGCTGGACCAAAAATCCATATCCAGAGGAATGGTCTTCAAAAAAAGTGAACCAGACTCTAGGAAAGATAATTAGTGGCGGTAAAGACCAATTGAGAACAACACCAAAAGAGCATCAAAAATGCAAGACTAGATCTTATGATCAGCCAACTATTTTTCAACAATACAGAGGCAGCTTTACCCAAAACATTGCAAGCAAATTGAAGAAACTATGCGAATTGCAAGTGGTTTTTACAACGCGGAAATTAAGATCGTGCCTCCCTACCCTGAAATCATCTTTCGATAGAGACCTTAAATCCCACGTGGCATATGAGATTAAATGTAATGGAAGTGGATCCATCTATGTTTGGCAAGCAAGCCGGCATGTTACCACAAGTCTAACGGAACATCAAAAGAAGGATTCACAGTTGGGTCAACATCTGGTTGAATGTCGTGGCACCAAGAATGACATTGAATGGAAAATTCTGGACGCCTGTCGGACAGTAGAAAAAATTGTTGATTATCGAGGCTATATACATCAGCAAGCTCAAGCCGGCACTAGACACACGGGATGAATCTAGGGGGCGGATACTCACGTTAAAATTTTTGTTCTAATTATAATATTGACTAGATGAGGATACATAGGGCAAAAAGAATTTTGTGCATGACAAAACGAAATTTGCAAAACCACCACAAGAGGGATACCTAAGTTTAGGGCAAATTCGGTATAACCCTAAAATACAAGAACATGGCGAAAATCGAAAAGTCCGGAGTAGGAATGTTTCTAAATGAATTTATAACAGATGTAAATATGAGTTGTAAATAGGCTCAATATTGTATATAAGGAAAAATTTTTTAATTGAATTTTTTAGAATAGTTCCTAGAATTGTTTTAAGTGTGGTCTCAGACAAATGTGAATACATATTCATTTTATCTTTTAACAATTTGTAAAACAGTTTTAACCTGACGATGAACGTAAAGTTCGAAAACGCTTTAAATATTGGAAGTATTTTTAATTTGACAAATCGGCTTCTTTCACATTATTTTTTTTACTTCTTTACAAATAGTCAAATATAAAAGGTAAAAATTTTTTTGTTTAATACACTTCTCGATATTCAAAAATTTTTTTGACAAGTGTAGACCGGATGATGTTTTAGGGGTATGCGAGCGAATGTACAAGGTTTCAAAATTCAAATCTCTGCTTTTCTATTAACTGACTATTCTTTTCTGGATACCATTGAATTTTAGTTCTGATAAGATGTGACAAAACATTTCCATCAAGTACCTCTCAAAGTTATTGCTAGGAGCTGATTTCTTCCTTGTGCCAATTGGCTTTATGCCTATCGACGTTTTTTGCTTGGCTTTCGAATTTCAAAAGACAGGCAACATGATTTCTAGGTATTTGAAATCAGTCTAGTTTTCTCCATTTTTAATCAACTTTTCTAACGGCTTTATATATATATATATATATATATATATACATGTACGTATCATTATATGGAACATGTGGTTACGATAAAATAACAGAGGGTACTTAATTATCATTACACATCATGTTGTAAGGGATCAAAGCTACGCAAATTTAAGATTATGTAGGTACCAGTCGGTTTTTCATACCAATGTGAGCTAATTTTTCTATCATCCTTTACGTTTATGTTTAATTTATCAGCTGTATCAAGTTATGAGTCAGTTTTGCATGAGTGGTTACTTCCATGTTTGGTGAGAAAAAGAATTTTGGGCAAAACCTGGTGCATTTATGTGTTAACGAATCGGTTTTGTGGTGTTTATCGCCACTGAGACTAACGGACTTCTCCTCGATTTGAGCAAACTAGCTACAGTTATCCCAAGATCCGCCATGAAAAGTTTGCTAAAGCCTGCGTTGACAAATGTTCATTTCAAATGTAATGGGATATGGTATGTACAATCATATGGTCTTTCTAAGGGTGCATCACTGGCTGTAATACCAGCAAGCCTGTGGATGGAATCGTTTGAGGCTTCACTACAAAAAAGAGAGCTCAGTGAAAATATTTCCAGATCCGACCAAAACGGGAAGTGCAAAGACTGTAACCAGAGAGTGACTTTCCGAAGAAGAGGAAAAGAATGTGAGTCAAGCAAAAACTCTTTTCATGCAAGACGCTTAAAGATATCGAATGAGGAATACGCCAACATGCAGGATGTTGTTTGGGTTTGTACTCATTGCAGCAACCAACAGACAGTGGGGCGTTATGAAGAGATGAAATTGTTTAGAAGGTATGTGGATGACATTATCTGCACGGTTCTTGGTGACCCGGACTAGTTTTCAAAATTTGCAAATTCATTACAGAGCAACCTGCAATTTACCTTAGAAAAAGTTAACATGGAAGGGGATTTGGCGTTTCTTGACGCTAACGTAAATGTGAGCAGCAAAAGTAATATCACGTGCCAATGGTGTCAAAGACCAACTGACACTGGAATAATACTAAATTTTCGGATCTGTGCACCGCTTCAGCATAAGAAAAATGTGATTCAAGGGACGGTTGATGGGGTTTTTAATGCTACCTCTAATTGGCTGGCCTTCGATCAGGCTCTTGAAAAGAACAAAACTTGCTGGACCAAAAATCAATATCCAGAGGAATGGCCTTCAAAAATAGTGAACCAGACTCAAGGAAAGATAATAAGTGGCGGTAAAGACCAATTGAAAACAGGACCAAAAGAGCATTAAAAAGCAGGACTAGATCTTATGATCAGCCAACTATTTTTCAACAATACAGAGGCAACCTTACTCAAAACATTGCAAGCAAATTGAAGAAACTATGCGAATTGCAAGTGGTTTTTAAAACGCGGAAATTAAGATCATGCCTCCCTACCCTGAAATCATCTTTCGATAGAGACCTGAAATCCCACGTGGTATATGAGATTAAATGTAATGGATGCAGATCCATCTATGTTTGGCAAGCAAGCCGGCATGTTACCACAAGGCTAACTGAACATCAAAAGAAGGATTCACAGGTGGCTCAACATCTTGTTGAATGTCGTGGCACCAAGAATGATATTGAATGGAAAATTCTGGAAGCCTGTAGAAAAAATAATGATTATCGAAGCTATATACATCAGCAAGCTCAAGCCGGCACTAGACACACGCGATGAATTTAGGGGGCGGAAACTTAAGTTAAAATGTTTGTTCAAGTTATAATATTGAATAGATGAGAATACATAGGGCAAACAACATTTTGTGCATGACAAAATGAAATTTGCAAAACCACCACAAGAGGGATACTTAAGTTTAGGGCAAATTCGGAATAATCCTAAAACACAAGAACATGGCCAAAATCGGAAAGTCCGGAGTAGGAATGTTTCTAAATGAATTTATAACAGATGTAAATATGAGTTGTAAATACGCTCAATATTGTATATAAGGAAAAATTTTTTAATTGAATTTTTTAGAATAGTTCCTAGAATTGTTTTAAGTGTGGTCTCAGACAAATGTGAATACATATTCATTTTATCTTTTAACAATTTGTAAAACAGTTTTAACCTGACGATGAACGTAAAGTTCGAAAACGCTTTAAATATTGGAAGTATTTTTAATTTGACAAATCGGCTTCTTTCACATTATTTTTTTTACTTCTTTACAAATAGTCAAATATAAAAGGTAAAAATTTTTTTGTTTAATACACTTCTCGATATTCAAAAATTTTTTTGACAAGTGTAGACCGGATGATGTTTTAGGGGTATGCGAGCGAATGTACAATGTTTCAAAATTCAAATCTCTGCTTTTCTATTAACTGACTATTCTTTTCTGGCTACCATTGAATTTTAGTTCTGATAAGATGTGACAAAACATTTCCATCAAGTACCTCTCAAAGTTATTGCTAGGAGCTGATTTCTTCCTTGTGCCAATTGGCTTTATGCCTATCGACGTTTTTTGCTTGGCTTTCGAATTTCAAAAGACAGGCAACATGATTTCTAGGTATTTGAAATCAGTCTAGTTTTCTCCATTTTTAATCAACTTTTCTAACGGCTTTATATATATATATATATATATATATATACATGTACGTATCATTATATGGAACATGTGGTTACGATAAAATAACAGAGGGTACTTAATTATCATTACACATCATGTTGTAAGGGATCAAAGCTACGCAAATTTAAGATTATGTAGGTACCAGTCGGTTTTTCATACCAATGAGAGCTAATTTTTCTATCATCCTTTACGTTTATGTTTAATTTATCAGCTGTATCAAGTTATGAGTCAGTTTTGCATGAGTGGTTACTTCCATGTTTGGTGAGAAAAAGAATTTTGGGCAAAACCTGGTGGACTGCGATCCTCAAATATAGCACAGCTTCTGCATTTATGTGTTAACGAATCGGTTTTGTGGTGTTTATCGCCACTGAGACCAACGGACTTCTCCTCGATTTGAGCAAACTAGCTACAGTTATCCCAAGATCCGCCATGAAAAGTTTGCTAAAGCCTGCGTTGACAAATGTTCATTTCAAATGTAATGGGATATGGTATGTACAATCATATGGTCTTTCTAAGGGTGCATCACTGGCTGTAATACCAGCAAGCGTGTGGATGGAATCGTTTGAGGCTTCACTACAAAAAAGAGAGCTCAGTGAAAATATTTCCAGATCTGACCAAAACGGGAAGTGCAAAGACTGTAACCAGAGAGTGACTTTCCGAAGAAGAGGAAAAGAATGTGAGTCAAGCAAAAACTCTTTTCATGCAAGACGCTTAAAGATATCGAATGAGGAATACGCCAACATGCAGGATGTTGTTTGGGTTTGTACTCATTGCAGCAACCAACAGACATTGGGGCGTTATGAAGAGATGAAATTGTTTAGAAGGTATGTGGATGACATTATCTGCACGGTTCTTGGTGACCCGGACTAGTTTTCAAAATTTGCAAATTCATTACAGAGCAACCTGCAATTTACCTTAGAAAAAGTTAACATGAAAGGGGATTTGGCGTTTCTTGACGCTAACGTAAATGTGAGCAGCAAAAGTAATATCACGTGCCAATGGTATCAAAGACCAACTGACACTGGAATAATACTAAATTTTCGGATCTGTGCACCGCTTCAGCATAAGAAAAATGTGATTCAAGGGACGGTTGATGGGGTTTTTAATGCTACCTCTAATTGGCTGGCCTTCGATCAGGCTCTTGAAAAGAACAAAACTTGCTGGACCAAAAATCAATATCCAGAGGAATGGCCTTCAAAAATAGTGAACCAGACTCAAGGAAAGATAATAAGTGGCGGTAAAGACCAATTGAAAACAGGACCAAAAGAGCATTAAAAAGCAGGACTAGATCTTATGATCAGCCAACTATTTTTCAACAATACAGAGGCAACCTTACTCAAAACATTGCAAGCAAATTGAAGAAACTATGCGAATTGCAAGTGGTTTTTAAAACGCGGAAATTAAGATCATGCCTCCCTACCCTGAAATCATCTTTCGATAGAGACCTGAAATCCCACGTGGTATATGAGATTAAATGTAATGGATGCAGATCCATCTATGTTTGGCAAGCAAGCCGGCATGTTACCACAAGGCTAACTGAACATCAAAAGAAGGATTCACAGGTGGCTCAACATCTTGTTGAATGTCGTGGCACCAAGAATGATATTGAATGGAAAATTCTGGAAGCCTGTAGAAAAAATAATGATTATCGAAGCTATATACATCAGCAAGCTCAAGCCGGCACTAGACACACGCGATGAATTTAGGGGGGCGGAAACTTAAGTTAAAATGTTTGTTCAAGTTATAATATTGACTAGATGAGAATACATAGGGCAAACAACATTTTGTGCATGACAAAATGAAATTTGCAAAACCACCACAAGAGGGATACTTAAGTTTAGGGCAAATTCGGAATAATCCTAAAATACAAGAACATGGCCAAAATCGGAAAGTCCGGAGTAGGAGTGTTTCTAAATGAATTTATAACAGATGTAAATATGAGTTGTAAATACGCTCAATATTGTATATAAGGAAAAATTTTTTAATTGAATTTTTTAGAATAGTTCCTAGAATTGTTTTAAGTGTGGTCTCAGACAAATGTGAATACATATTCATTTTATCTTTTAACAATTTGTAAAACAGTTTTAACCTGACGATGAACGTAAAGTTCGAAAACGCTTTAAATATTGGAAGTATTTTTAATTTGACAAATCGGCTTCTTTCACATTATTTTTTTTACTTCTTTACAAATAGTCAAATATAAAAGGTAAAAATTTTTTTGTTTAATACACTTCTCGATATTCAAAAATTTTTTTGACAAGTGTAGACCGGATGATGTTTTAGGGGTATGCGAGCGAATGTACAAGGTTTCAAAATTCAAATCTCTGCTTTTCTATTAACTGACTATTCTTTTCTGGATACCATTGAATTTTAGTTCTGATAAGATGTGACAAAACATTTCCATCAAGTACCTCTCAAAGTTATTGCTAGGAGCTGATTTCTTCCTTGTGCCAATTGGCTTTATGCCTATCGACGTTTTTTGCTTGGCTTTCGAATTTCAAAAGACAGGCAACATGATTTCTAGGTATTTGAAATCAGTCTAGTTTTCTCCATTTTTAATCAACTTTTCTAACGGCTTTATATATATATATATATATATATATATATATATATATATATATATACATGTACGTATCATTATATGGAACATGTGGTTACGATAAAATAACAGAGGGTACTTAATTATCATTACACATCATGTTGTAAGGGATCAAAGCTACGCAAATTTAAGATTATGTAGGTACCAGTCGGTTTTTCATACCAATGAGAGCTAATTTTTCTATCATCCTTTACGTTTATGTTTAATTTATCAGCTGTATCAAGTTATGAGTCAGTTTTGCATGAGTGGTTACTTCCATGTTTGGTGAGAAAAAGAATTTTGGGCAAAACCTGGTGGACTGCGATCCTCAAATATAGCACAGCTTCTGCATTTATGTGTTAACGAATCGGTTTTGTGGTGTTTATCGCCACTGAGACTAACGGACTTCTCCTCGATTTGAGCAAACTAGCTACAGTTATCCCAAGATCCGCCATGAAAAGTTTGCTAAAGCCTGCGTTGACAAATGTTCATTTCAAATGTAATGGGATATGGTATGTACAATCATATGGTCTTTCTAAGGGTGCATCACTGGCTGTAATACCAGCAAGCGTGTGGATGGAATCGTTTGAGGCTTCACTACAAAAAAGAGAGCTCAGTGAAAATATTTCCAGATCCGACCAAAACGGGAAGTGCAAAGACTGTAACCAGAGAGTGACTTTCCGAAGAAGAGGAAAAGAATGTGAGTCAAGCAAAAACTCTTTTCATGCAAGACGCTTAAAGATATCGAATGAGGAATACGCCAACATGCAGGATGTTGTTTGGGTTTGTACTCATTGCAGCAACCAACAGACAGTGGGGCGTTATGAAGAGATGAAATTGTTTAGAAGGTATGTGGATGACATTATCTGCACGGTTCTTGGTGACCCGGACTAGTTTTCAAAATTTGCAAATTCATTACAGAGCAACCTGCAATTTACCTTAGAAAAAGTTAACATGAAAGGGGATTTGGCGTTTCTTGACGCTAACGTAAATGTGAGCAGCAAAAGTAATATCACGTGCCAATGGTATCAAAGACCAACTGACACTGGAATAATACTAAATTTTCGGATCTGTGCACCGCTTCAGCATAAGAAAAATGTGATTCAAGGGACGGTTCATGGGGTTTTTAATGCTACCTCTAATTGGCTGGCCTTCGATCAGGCTCTTGAAAAGAACAAAACTTGCTGGACCAAAAATCAATATCCAGAGGAATGGCCTTCAAAAATAGTGAACCAGACTCAAGGAAAGATAATAAGTGGCGGTAAAGACCAATTGAAAACAGGACCAAAAGAGCATTAAAAAGCAGGACTAGATCTTATGATCAGCCAACTATTTTTCAACAATACAGAGGCAACCTTACTCAAAACATTGCAAGCAAATTGAAGAAACTATGCGAATTGCAAGTGGTTTTTAAAACGCGGAAATTAAGATCATGCCTCCCTACCCTGAAATCATCTTTCGATAGAGACCTGAAATCCCACGTGGTATATGAGATTAAATGTAATGGATGCAGATCCATCTATGTTTGGCAAGCAAGCCGGCATGTTACCACAAGGCTAACTGAACATCAAAAGAAGGATTCACAGGTGGCTCAACATCTTGTTGAATGTCGTGGCACCAAGAATGATATTGAATGGAAAATTCTGGAAGCCTGTAGAAAAAATAATGATTATCGAAGCTATATACATCAGCAAGCTCAAGCCGGCACTAGACACACGCGATGAATTTAGGGGGCGGAAACTTAAGTTAAAATGTTTGTTCAAGTTATAATATTGACTAGATGAGAATACATAGGGCAAACAACATTTTGTGCATGACAAAATGAAATTTGCAAAACCACCACAAGAGGGATACTTAAGTTTAGGGCAAATTCGGAATAATCCTAAAATACAAGAACATGGCCAAAATCGGAAATTCCGGAGTAGGAATGTTTCTAAATGAATTTATAACAGATGTAAATATGAGTTGTAAATACGCTCAATATTGTATATAAGGAAAAATTTTTTAATTGAATTTTTTAGAATAGTTCCTAGAATTGTTTTAAGTGTGGTCTCAGACAAATGTGAATACATATTCATTTTATCTTTTAACAATTTGTAAAACAGTTTTAACCTGACGATGAACGTAAAGTTCGAAAACGCTTTAAATATTGGAAGTATTTTTAATTTGACAAATCGGCTTCTTTCACATTATTTTTTTACTTCTTTACAAATAGTCAAATATAAAAGGTAAAAATTTTTTGTTTAATACACTTCTCGATATTCAAAAATTTTTTTGACAAGTGTAGACCGGATGATGTTTTAGGCGTATGCGAGCGAATGTACAAGGTTTCAAAATTCAAATCTCTGCTTTTCTATTAACTGACTATTCTTTTCTGGATACCATTGAATTTTAGTTCTGATAAGATGTGACAAAACATTTCCATCAAGTACCTCTCAAAGTTATTGCTAGGAGCTGATTTCTTCCTTGTGCCAATTGGCTTTATGCCTATCGACGTTTTTTGCTTGGCTTTCGAATTTCAAAAGACAGGCAACATGATTTCTAGGTATTTGAAATCAGTCTAGTTTTCTCCATTTTTAATCAACTTTTCTAACGGCTATATATATATATATATATATATATATATATATATATACATGTACGTATCATTATATGGAACATGTGGTTACGATAAAATAACAGAGGGTACTTAATTATCATTACACATCATGTTGTAAGGGATCAAAGCTACGCAAATTTAAGATTATGTAGGTACCAGTCGGTTTTTCATACCAATGAGAGCTAATTTTTCTATCATCCTTTACGTTTATGTTTAATTTATCAGCTGTATCAAGTTATGAGTCAGTTTTGCATGAGTGGTTACTTCCATGTTTGGTGAGAAAAAGAATTTTGGGCAAAACCTGGTGGACTGCGATCCTCAAATATAGCACAGCTTCTGCATTTATGTGTTAACGAATCGGTTTTGTGGTGTTTATCGCCACTGAGACTAACGGACTTCTCCTCGATTTGAGCAAACTAGCTACAGTTATCCCAAGATCCGCCATGAAAAGTTTGCTAAAGCCTGCGTTGACAAATGTTCATTTCAAATGTAATGGGATATGGTATGTACAATCATATGGTCTTTCTAAGGGTGCATCACTGGCTGTAATACCAGCAAGCGTGTGGATGGAATCGTTTGAGGCTTCACTACAAAAACGAGAGCTCAGTGAAAATATTTCCAGATCCGACCAAAACGGGAAGTGCAAAGACTGTAACCAGAGAGTGACTTTCCGAAGAAGAGGAAAAGAATGTGAGTCAAGCAAAAACTCTTTTCATGCAAGACGCTTAAAGATATCGAATGAGGAATACGCCAACATGCAGGATGTTGTTTGGGTTTGTACTCATTGCAGCAACCAACAGACAGTGGGGCGTTATGAAGAGATGAAATTGTTTAGAAGGTATGTGGATGACATTATCTGCACGGTTCTTGGTGACCCGGACTAGTTTTCAAAATTTGCAAATTCATTACAGAGCAACCTGCAATTTACCTTAGAAAAAGTTAACATGAAAGGGGATTTGGCGTTTCTTGACGCTAACGTAAATGTGAGCAGCAAAAGTAATATCACGTGCCAATGGTATCAAAGACCAACTGACACTGGAATAATACTAAATTTTCGGATCTGTGCACCGCTTCAGCATAAGAAAAATGTGATTCAAGGGACGGTTCATGGGGTTTTTAATGCTACCTCTAATTGGCTGGCCTTCGATCAGGCTCTTGAAAAGAACAAAACTTGCTGGACCAAAAATCAATATCCAGAGGAATGGCCTTCAAAAATAGTGAACCAGACTCAAGGAAAGATAATAAGTGGCGGTAAAGACCAATTGAAAACAGGACCAAAAGAGCATTAAAAAGCAGGACTAGATCTTATGATCAGCCAACTATTTTTCAACAATACAGAGGCAACCTTACTCAAAACATTGCAAGCAAATTGAAGAAACTATGCGAATTGCAAGTGGTTTTTAAAACGCGGAAATTAAGATCATGCCTCCCTACCCTGAAATCATCTTTCGATAGAGACCTGAAATCCCACGTGGTATATGAGATTAAATGTAATGGATGCAGATCCATCTATGTTTGGCAAGCAAGCCGGCATGTTACCACAAGGCTAACTGAACATCAAAAGAAGGATTCACAGGTGGCTCAACATCTTGTTGAATGTCGTGGCACCAAGAATGATATTGAATGGAAAATTCTGGAAGCCTGTAGAAAAAATAATGATTATCGAAGCTATATACATCAGCAAGCTCAAGCCGGCACTAGACACACGCGATTAATTTAGGGGGCGGAAACTTAAGTTAAAATGTTTGTTCAAGTTATAATATTGACTAGATGAGAATACATAGGGCAAACAACATTTTGTGCATGACAAAATGAAATTTGCAAAACCACCACAAGAGGGATACTTAAGTTTAGGGCAAATTCGGAATAATCCTAAAATACAAGAACATGGCCAAAATCGGAAAGTCCGGAGTAGGAATGTTTCTAAATGAATTGATAACAGATGTAAATATGAGTTGTAAATAGGCTAAATATTGTATATATGGAAAAATTTTCGATTGAATTTTTAAGAATAGTTCCTAGAATTGTTTTAAGTGTGGTCTCAGACAAATGTGAATACATATTCATTTTATCTTTTAACAATTTGTAAAACAGTTTTAACCTGACGATGAACGTAAAGTTCGAAAACGCTTTAAATATTGGAAGTATTTTTAATTTGACAAATCGGCTTCTTTCACATTATTTTTTTTACTTCTTTACAAATAGTCAAATATAAAAGGTAAAAATTTTTTGTTTAATACACTTCTCGATATTCAAAAATCTTTCTGACAAGTATAGACCAGATGATGTTTTAGGGGCATGTGAGCGAATGTACAAGGTTTCAAAATTCAAATCTCTGATTTTCTATTAACTGACTACTCTTTTCTGGATACAAGAACATATAGGTGCTTTCCTCTCCACTTGTTATTTATTTTTGTGACTGGGCCGTCTTTACACTGTCTGGAGGGGAACAGCTTGGAGTGCAGCATCCGGCTACTAAGTGCTACTCATCATACCCTATTTTTCGACCTACATCCATCGATGCCGGATGGTGTACACGGCCCTTTTTTTTTATTTTTTTATATAACTCTTTTCTGGATACCATTGAATTTTAGTTCTGATAAGATGTGACAAAACATTTCCATCAAGTACCTCTCAAAGATATTGCTAGGAGCTGATTTCTTCCTTGTGCCAATTGGCTTTATGCCTAGTGACGTTTTTTGCTTGGCTTTCAAATTTCAAAAGACAGTCAACATGATTTCTAGGTATTTGAAATCAGGCTTTCAAGTTTTGAATTGTATCTGATGGTCTGAGACACTCATTAGGTTTGTAACAGCATATATATAATTCTATTTTGAAGCGTTGAATTTCGGTTCTTGAGGTTTCAATAACTTGGCAAGGTTTTGTTGCAAAATATTTTTTGCAACTGCACTTGGTTTGTTTGCCGAAAGCAACAGGCAATAATTATCATCATCGTATGGGGCAAATGTAATGCTTGAATGGATATTATGCGTCAAATCGTTTTCCAAGTGGTAGTTTTAAAATAAGAATGAGACTGTTCCTTGTGGAACACCTCTTTCTACCTTATCTTTTTTTAGAGACGTACGTGTGGAGATTTTGTACGTTAGGACGAAAGCTTTGAATTTTGAGGTCTTAAGTCAATAAACTGTTATCAAGCTGAAACTTCGTCATCAGTCGTCGTTAACAAGGATCTTTTATCTGGATTTAAATCAACCATGCTCAAATTTATTTTGGCATAATATCAAACACCTATAATATTATATTAAATACTTAGTTCTGTACAAATGACTGTAAAAGTTCTAGTTCTCAATTTGGTGACGATTTGGACTAGTTTTCTCCATCTTTAATAAACTTTTCTAAGGGCGTTCTATGCTCACCCACGACTTTGTTCGTTAGCAAGTAGTTATCAGTAATAGGGATATGGACCTCCACTTCCGTCTCGTCGGGCACAGGGATTTGATCCCTTTCTCTGCCCGTGATTGTCAAATTTTTCGCGTACTGCTGACTGGTTTGTTGTATTGAGTTTCAAAATGGTGCCACAGATAACCCAGGTGTTGTTTCTTCAGGCCAGTTTCTTTTTAGCTATCTTAAAAGATTCTATTAAGCTATCTTAAAAATTTTGCGGTGATGAATAGTTAGTGCCCTTGCTTAATTCAGGAGTTTGTAAAAATTTTCAAATTTGAACAACATGTTAAATAAAAAGAATTCATTTCAGGTTTATCTGTTCCTAGACCAAGTCACTAAATTTTATTTTTTTAAATAATGGCACCAAATGCTGCAAAGTATGAGGCAATTAGGCGAGGACGATCCCCAACGAGTTCACCAGAAAAAATTAATAATTTTTCTGATTCGAAAGAATATAAGCGATCACACAGTGTATGCATTGCACCGACGAAAGATGGGAAACAACATGGACGAAATATCGAGAAAATTGTTTTCTCTGACGATGGCAAAGTAAAATTTTATGACGACGGAAGTTTGTCTATTGCTCCGCTTTGGTCGTATCACACGTTCACGGTGCTTGTGGTACTGATTTCTATTCTCGTGTATGAAGCTTTGTTTGTATCCTCTGATGTAAACTCTTCATATAATGTACGAAGGGGTATTTTGGCCGGTGCGAGTGCTTATATATGTTATGGAATTACTCAGAATGATAACGGTCCATTTCATAGACCACACCCTGCATTTTGGAGGTTTGTGTTGTGTGTATCTCTGCTGTATGAGTTAGGGGTTATATTTGTGTTGTTTCAAAATATTGACGATGCTCGATCTTTTGTCTGGGAGCTGGATCCCAATCTTGGAAATCCTTTAGAGGAGCAAAATTATGGACATAGCTGTTCCCTGTGGGACACATCTTTAGACGACCCTTTGGGTAACTTTTGGGAAAAGTGTGATATCTTTATCCTGGCCCATGTGGCCGCATGGTGGGCTAAAATGCTGATTGTCCGATCAGTTTGGCTTTGTTTAATTATGAGTTTCTTGTTTGAGTGCCTTGAATATAGTCTGGAACACCAACTTCCAAATTTTGGTGAATGTTGGTGGGATCATTGGATTCTGGATTTTGTTGTCTGTAATGGTTTGGGTATATGGCTCGGGTGTTTATGCTTGCGATATTTGAACGAAAGAAATTACCACTGGCGAACGTTATGGAGTATTCCTTCTATGAAAGGAAAATTGTCGAGAGTTTTTCTCCAGTTTACGCCTTATTACTGGACCGAATTCCACTGGAACCCGTTTCTGAGTTTCCAGCGATACGTCAGTTTGACGGCTGTTGTATGGTTGTTTTTGATCGCTGAAATCAATTCATTTTACCTGAAGAGCTTGTTCTGGCTGCCAACCGCTCACTATCTTAACGTCATTCGGCTTTGTATCTTGAGCTTTGCTGCTGCCTCTAGCTGTGCCGAGTACTACATGTTTACTACAGACGTTAATTGTGTCAAAATGGGACAACAAGCTTGGGTTTTGGTTGCAATTGTTGCAACTGAAATTCTTGTCATTTTCAAGTTCTCGCGAGATCTCATCACTAAAGTGCCTCCAAACTATGTCATCATTTGCTGGGCGATTATAATTGCGCTTTGGCTAGGCTATGCAGTACATCAATTTGTTGTGCCAGCTATTGCCAAAGTTGTTTCTAGAAGAAGTATTTACTTCAAAGAGGGATCGAAAGCCATCAATACATCAAAATAAACATATCCTACAAAATGCCGGCCCGGTTTCGTTTACAAAGTTGTGGTAGAAGGCTTAAAGGGCTTTATGGTCTCAATGTGTTTCACTGTCATCAATTGTGTCTTTAATTCTTGATTCTTTTCGCATATATTGTACATAGTTTTCCAATGTATAGACTTCTAGAAACTTTCCTGTTCCCGGCTTGCGCCCCCCCATCCCGTGAACAAAATTTTCCTTTTCAATAGCGAGCGTGAACAAACTAATGATAATTTAGCGCTGATAATCGCTTTTATAGCCTGTCTAGAGGTTTGACTCTAAATTCTTATAAATATGTGAAATTGCAAATTGTGATTGTCATATTCGGCCGGGAAAGGAAACAGTTAGGACTTTTATCCATTATCTTGCCTTATCATTAAAGCCTTATAACTATATCATAATCCGGATAATCAAATCATATCTCAGGTGCTCCAAATGCCCAATTGTTAATAAATTTTAAAATATTAAATAGTTGATACAAATTTTTATTAGTTTCTAAATTGGTTGGCTCTTATAACTGTTTTCATTTAATTGAGCTTTTTTCACTAATACTAATTGCTTATTTCGCTTCCGTCACATTCTTCCAATTTGTGATTCTATTTTTTTCTAGTTGAGATGTTTTGTAATGTAACAAAGGTTTCCGTTTATCAATTTGACTGAAGTAGTATAGTCGGTGCAGATGTGGGGGGTAGGTTCGGAGACGCTCCTGATTGGCTGAAATTCTACCAATCCCAGTACAAGGTTTTAGAAAATATTATTCTTTAAGTGAACTAATTTTATTATTGATATAATTATTGCGCGCGTGTGTGTTAATTAAACGAACTTTGTTTAAACAAAAGAAATCATATGAGAGTTTCGTGAGTGTATTTAATTACTCTGAAGGTGTTAAAATTTTATTTAAAGTAATAACAAAAGAGTATGGGTTAAACAAAAGAAATTGAATTAGTGTTCCTCGAGTGGACTTAATTACTCTGAAGGTGTTAAAATTTTATTTAAAGTAATAACAAAAGAAGGAGTATAATTTCGCTCAGATTATGTTTGAAACAGAAATGGGGTTAGATGAATAAAACAAAGAGTGATATGAAATGTTCGAAACCGAGTAAGCTAGTTGCAGATGTTTTATGATAGATTGTACGATATTTTTGTTTGGTACGGATAGATTCATTGTGTCACTTTTAAACCCTGAATACAGTTAAACCCAAATTTTAAATTTGCAAAATGAGAACTTTTCACGAAAGCGTGAACGATTTGGAGGAGTGTTACTGTGAGATCTGTGCACCTTATGGTGTTTGGTTGTGGCTCCCCCTGTTGGAACGATGGTGGTTCAACCCAGCAGTGGGGAGTGTGCTCCATCCAAGAGTGGATATAGAGGAGGGGACAGTGGTTGAGCGTCGGGAGTCAGCCGCCGACCCTCCTCCCAACAACTCACCAGCCACCAGAGACGAAGCTGTTAGCCCTCCACCATCCGACCCACCAACCAGCTCTCCTCAACAACTTCTTCGGATAGTGGCTCGGGCTTTGGCACCCGTTTCTCAACCGAGAAGAGGTCGCCAAAGGAGAAGCCGCTATCTGAAGAGGAGGCAAGCTCGGACAGTTGCTCGGAGACTAATCCGCCAACTGTTCCGAGCGTGAATAAACTGTATATATGTATATTTTTATATATATATTTTTCATCAGTAATAATTTACGTTATTGATGTCTTTTTATTTTAGCGAGAGAGAAAGAGATATAGTTTAGACATTGAATCTGGAAATGAGTGTTTGAGTTCATATAATACAAGCATGATTCCGGGCTGTTTTTTAAATGATTTTGGGGGTAAAAATTGATGAAAAATTGTGCAAAAATTAGACATTGAATCTGGAAATGAGCGTTTGAGTGCATATAATACAAGCATGATTCCGGGGTGTTTTCTAAGTGATTTTCTGGGTAAAAATTGATGAAAAATCATGTATAAACTAGACATTGAATCTGGAAATGAGTTTTTGACCACATATAATTCAAGCATGATTCCGGACTGTTTTTTAAATGATTTTGGGGGTAAAAATTGATGAAAAATTGTGCAAAAATTAGACATTGAATCTGGAAATGAGCGTTTGAGTGTATATAATACAAGCATGATTCCGGGGTGTTTTCTAAGTGATTTTCTGGGTAAAAATTGATGAAAAATCATGTATAAACTAGACATTGAATCTGGAAATGAGCTTTTGACTACATATAATTCAAGCATGATTCCGGAGTGTTTTCTAAGTGATTTTCTGGGTAAAAATTGATGAAAAATTGTGCAAAAATTAGACATTGAATCTGAAAATGATTATTTGACCACACATAATTCAAGCTTGATTCCGGGGTGTTTTCTAAGTGATTTTCTGGGTAAAAATTGATGAAAAATTGTGCAAAATTTAGACATTGGATCTGGAAATCAACGTTTGAGTGTGTATAATACAATCATGATTCCGAGGTGTTTTCTAAGTGATTTTCTGGGTAAAAATTGATGAAAAATCATGTATAAATTAGACATTGAATCTGGAAATGAGCGTTTAACCACATATAAATCAAGCATGATTCCGAAGTGTTTTTTAAGTGATTTTCTGGGTAAAAATTGATGAAAAATTGTGTAAAAATTAGACATTGACTCTGGAAATGAGCTTTTGAGTGCGTATAATACGAGCATGATTCCGGAGTGTTTTCTAAGTGATTTTCTGGGTAAAAATTGATGAAAAATCATGGAAAAATTAGATATTGAATCTGGAAATGAGCGTTTGAGTGCATATAACACAAGCATGATTCCGGGGTGTTTTCTGAGTGATTTTCTGGGTAAAAATTGATGAAAAATCATGTATAAACTAGACATTGAATCTGGAAATGAGCTTTTGACTACATATAATTCAAGCATGATTCCGGACTGTTTTTTAAATGATTTTGGGGGTAAAAATTGATGAAAAATTGTGCAAAAATTAGACATTGAATCTGGAAATGAGCGTTTGAGTGCATATAATACAAGCATGATTCCGGGGTGTTTTCTAAGTGATTTTCTGGGTAAAAATTGATGAAAAATCATGTATAAACTAGACATTGAATCTGGAAATGAGCTTTTGACTACATATAATTCAAGCATGATTCCGGAGTGTTTTCTAAGTGATTTTCTGGGTAAAAATTGATGAAAAATTGCAAAAATTAGACATTGAATCTGAAAATGATTATTTGACCACACATAATTCAAGCTTGATTCCGGGGTGTTTTCTAAGTGATTTTCTGGGTAAAAATTGATGAAAAATTGTGCAAAATTTAGACATTGGATCTGGAAATCAACGTTTGAGTGTGTATAATACAATCATGATTCCGAGGTGTTTTCTAAGTGATTTTCTGGGTAAAAATTGATGAAAAATCATGTATAAATTAGACATTGAATCTGGAAATGAGCGTTTAACCACATAAATCAAGCATGATTCCGAAGTGTTTTTTAAGTGATTTTCTGGGTAAAAATTGATGAAAAATTGTGTAAAAATTAGACATTAACTCTACAAGCATGATTGCGGAGTGATTTTGTAAGTAATTTTTGGGGTTAAAAAATGAAAAAAAAAGATTTATAAAAAATTCCATAACTGGCAAAGAAACATCTTGAGAC
This sequence comes from Convolutriloba macropyga, assembly GCF_964194025.1. Lineage (NCBI taxonomy): Eukaryota > Metazoa > Xenacoelomorpha > Acoela > Convolutidae > Convolutriloba > Convolutriloba macropyga. Next base: position 44,811,735 of record NC_134481.1, on the reverse strand, counting down.
TGGCCTCAAGGTGTTTCTTTGCCAGTTATGGAATTTTTTAAATTAACTTCGTTTTACCCAATCTGAGAGAACCGTTTAATCTTCCGAGCTAGATTGTGCTTAACTAGAGTGCTACGCCTCAGCGTGAACAGTGCACTTGATCTCTGATGACTTAAAAAGAAAACTTCACAAATTATTTTAATTCAAATGTTACGAAAATAAGAAATCAAATATCCAACGGTTCATTGTGTATTCCATCATCTTTCACTTTTCGTTTGGGGTTGAAGTAAGACAATCCATTCTTTTTTAGTTCGTAAGTGCACACTTTACTTTTACCAATGAAACGAAAGCCACGATTTACTGTCTCGATTTCAGTTTGGTGTAGCAGAACATTCAAATACTTCTCCATTGGGGTATCATTCAACAAAGTGTTTTTGTTTATTCCTTTGCTACTAATCTTTACTTTTCCTGAGGTCTCATCTAAACAACAATATGTTTTTGAACACAGAGCCACCATTTCTGTGCAGCGAAACTCTTCTTTGAACAGTCCAGGGGTTCTCTGATCAAAGTGGTTGTGTTCCGGACAGCATTCTCGAGGGAAAAAGTTGTATTGTCCATCAGCTTCAAAGTCAGGGCGACAATCTGCTAAACGTAGCGAAGTCCACGCATCTTCTCTATCAGATCTGATTATTTCGGGAATTGTTCTCTCAGAAATAGCTAAATATAGACTGTCAGTGTCGGTCTCGATAAATTCATATTTGGAAGGGTCACAAAATTTGTCGAAAAATTCATACACAAGTTGTAGCACTGTTAATTTGGCGTATTGGAGAATAAAAAAACCTACAATTATAGGTTCCTTGTGCACAACTCGACATTTCTTCAATTCTACTTCATAAATCTGTCTAGGAAGTTCGTTCAATTTCTGAAAGAATCGATTATTGATCAGTTTGTCGACTGCGGTTCCTAGGACGTATTTTGTTCGACTATGACGACTCCTATCCATAATTTGATACCCGTACGCACTATTGCCAATAAGTTTCATAGTTTCCGCAATCACTGTCGAGTTTTTGTTCTTGTCTCCTTCACGCCGAGCAGTAACAACCGATTGCACAAAAGAGTTAAAACACTTAACTGGTGTGTACTGTAGAAAGAAGTGAATCTTCTTCAAAATGAGTCCATGTTTTAAATAGAATAGAAGCAATGGAGTAATGAGAGGTCCGCGTTGTAATTTCATGCTTGAAATTAACATACGTCTTGGTTGGGTCATGATTTTCTTTTCCATTGCAAAATTGAGCATATGATCACCAACATCATCCAAGGATACGTTACAGTTTTTAAAAATAGGAGGAAACTTTGAGAACTTCTCTTTCAAATGATCCGGTACTTGGACCTCACAATCCACTACACCAAAAAAATGTTCCCTCAAAATCTTGTTAACTAATTGATCTTCTCGCATGGAAGTAACATATGGAAAATTTTCGGACATAAATTTTTTCGCACCATTCCTGTTTTCGCGAACCCATGTCCACCAGGTACAATCCCAAATCTCCTCAATTTGATATCCTAAGTTTCTGATGTAGTCGCGTCGATACTCAGTCCTTTCACGTCTCTTCAATCCTTTTTCAATATCTTCAAGTAAAAGATTCTTCCGTTCTTGACATGTACAAAAGTGATAAAAGCATCCCATTGCCTCAAAAACTGTATTGCAGTGCGCACAGTAACCATCAACTGCAAAACGTCCAATTTTTTTCTGCTTAGCACTTGTGAATTGTGTCTGTATTGTACACTCTGGCCTACTCTTTTGAATGAATTGTAAAACTATCTGTTCGAAATAACTCCGTTTGTTACGTCGAGGGTGAAAAAGGTTCGTTTGCTCACAATATTCCCATTTGACGTATACACCCGACGGCATCTGTTGCGTCATAGCATAAGGGTATAGCTGACTCGCATCAATACCAACAATAGCTCTACACAGGTTGTCAGTGTTCTCCAGAAAAGTTTCCCCCACTTTGGCATAACGGTTAAAAATAATGCTGGGTCCACCAGTTAACCACTCTCTTATGTAGTCATCATAAAAACTATCTTCCTTTGAAAAAGGAAAAAACTTAGTTGACGTGGAGTTGTGAAGTATTCGATTTGCTAGACTAGGGAGTGTTAAACCTAGTTTAAGCATGTCAATGTTAATGTTATGATAAAATGATTTCATCTTTATCATAGCTGTTAATGTTGGTTGTACATCTTTGTTATTGTACCAACGTAGGAAATCAAGAAAAGATGTCATGGTTTGTTCTCTCCAAATAAATTGTAACTTCTCATAGTTTTCTTCTTTGGTTAGAGGAACTGATGTTAACTTGAGTTTCTTCAAAACCTCATGTTCACTCTTCCCACACCGCAGTTCTCGTTCAAACTCTCTGAAATCGCTTTCAAGAACATTACAATTCTTCAATTTACTGTAAAAAGAATCGATGGGAGGAAGGTGGTTTAAACTCAACTTATCAACATTGTCGAACCACTCATAAGGGAAAAATCCTTTTGACTCTTCACAACCATAGGCTTTGAGGAATTTGTCAAGACTAGTTGTTCCTCCCAAGAAATTCAAAATATCAAGAAATTGAATACCAAGACATTTGAAGCCTAGAAATTGATTACATTTCTGGACGACAGAAGGAGTGCACTGATACTCTCGCAAAAGAATATCTATCAGGTACTCTTTGATTAGATTTAGATCGTAGCGAGAACTGTTAAAACCAAAAACTGGTAAAGTTTCAACGTAATCTTTTAAATCGTCCCTTAGTTTGCTCAAAGTTCTTTGTTCATAACGTAATGTTTTCAGTTCATGATCTTCTTCCTCCTCTTCAGCGGTATCTTCAGCTTCAGCCATTGAGTTCAAAAAATTCGATGTTTCACTTAAATCCTCTCCGTCATTCTCTGATGGAAGACGATTTTTCAAATCTTGATATCGTCTTTCGAGAACGTCAAACTGTGTTGGGAAGAGGTTACGATAGTGAATTGAACTTTCATTTGATAATCCAACCAGAGTTGTTAAAAACGAGCGTACGAGTTCGAAGGGATCCGAGTTGTACAAGAAAACTGTTTCCTGTAGAAGGTTGGAAGCTATTGAAACACTAACAGGAACATGGCGACCAATCCATTTCGTTCTCTCAGTGTCACAGAGTTGATCATCTTTAACCGTTATCGACTCAAAATCAAAAACAGCTAAATTTTGAAAAATTTTATGCTCTGCTTCAACTTCTATACCCACATCCTGTAAACGTTCAAAAATTGTTGAATCAAGTTGATAGGGTCCCGAAGGATAAACATGCTTGATGTTTTCTTTGCAGTTAGGAACATGTTTTAAAAGAATTTTTGTTCGACTGAAGAAATGATCACAAGTCAAACATCTGAACCTTTTCAGAACTGTATCGATATCGTCCGTCCAACAGATGTGATCATCATACTGTAAGAGAGAGATTGTTTGCTGATAAGTATGTGCTGACCTCCTACTGAGTTGTCCACAGAGCGTTCCGGATTCATCGTAGCATATTTCAAACAGTTGTATATTACACTTCACTAGATTTTCAACTATTGATATCTGATTGGAACAGACACCAGGGAAATTGAAAAGGTCTTGATTGGTTAAATTTATGAAAGATTCGAAGAGTTTGAAGGTTTCTGTTGCTAAATTTTAGGAACCAGACAACTCGAAAGCAACAGCACGGAAAAGACATAAGTTATCATGGTATGGTTTCCTGTTACAGTCTCGAAGTAAACACTTGATTCCTTTGTGTCTTAGGAGCGATTCAGGTAAGTGGATTTGACTACAAGCCAACGGTACATCAATTAAAAGATAAACGAAGAATGATACATTAGTGACGGAATGGAAAATCCACTTCGTATCTGGTCGTCTTGATATCAAACTCTCCAAAATTTCGCTTCTATCAATTTCATTTTGAATAACAGCTATATCAGAGAAGTTCGATAACAATAACGGAGTGGGGAATATGGTGTTGTTATCAGCAGGGTAAAAATACTTGAATGTATCCTCTTCGTGTACGTTTTGTAGCACGGACCCAAAGGCTAGGTTAACTTTTGCGGAGCATGAGAGTTCATTGTAGATAAGTTCAACTTTTTCTTTCAACACATTAGTATCGATCTCTTTGATTCTAAAATTATAAATTTTTTTACGAATCAATTCCGTTTTACTGTCACGTCAAAAATGTTGAACACTTCTCATTTCCTCCATAAGTTTGGGATTGTTATCAAATTCGGACAAGTCAACAGGATCCAGATTCTCTGATCTCATAGTTATCAGTTTCTGAAATGTGTTTGCGAAGTTGATAAAACGTGCTGTACGTATTCGTACAATTGGTACAACTGAAAATATTTCGGTCTCTGGAGGATTTGTTCTTGTTCGTGACATGTATTCGCACATGAGTTAGTAGTCTTACTTTCGTTTTGAAGGAGGAAGGACAGGACGAACATTTGAAAGGGTGATTATGAGTATCAAGAAGGTGTCTTTTCAAGTTTTTCAGAAGAATCCGCTTCCCACACTGCTCAGTTTTTCGTTTCCAAACTTTTGACCATGACTATTTTTTGATAGTAAAAGAAAGATGGTTAGACTGAAACGTTCTCTGACCTTTGGAAATAGAACAAAATAATTGTAGAAATTCACTTCCAAGTTCTGATTGTAAAATCTTTGACAGGTCACACAAAAAGGAGATAGGAATGACTTCAGTTGAACCAGTAAGATGATTGGATGTGTTCGAGGATAAAAGATATCTACTTTGCTTCTGGTAAAATTTAAAACGCTTACGGAGAAGTCTTTTCTTAGCAACACTCGGTCTTTTCAAAGCTATAAACGGTAAACTTCGATGAAATTCTGAGGCTTCAGTTAACTTTTGGAACAGTTGTCCACTCTGTTTGAGTACGTTTCTGAAATAGTAATGGTAAGCCGTAAACAAACAATCAACTGTCTGATATCTAAATTCTATAAGATCAAATTTTTCTGGTGAAAAGATAGAGTTTGAGCGATCGTACAAAAGTGTGTGGAAGTTACAGTTGTTGTTTTTACATGAAGATGATGAATGAGAAGATAATGAGAACTGTTCAAATCTTTCGAGAAAGATAGGACTAGGTTTTAGACCTGTGCAGAGAAGAACACATCTATCACTGAAAGTAAGGAAAAACGGTGGGAACAACTCAGAGTGTCCACAAGCCATAATCGTAATTTACTCCGAACATTTCAACTCTTGTTTTCTTTTTTTAACATTAAATTTCCTTTTAAGGATACAATAGATTAAAAGGGTCATAAATTGTTGTTTACATCTAATGACGGTATGAATAAAAATAGGATGATGTCATGACCTGATAGATTATTGGTTAACGAGGAAGAAGATATGATATTATAATGACGCAACCGACTCTGATAACCAATCAGTAATTAGTTCATAGCATCATTCTATTTTTATCATCCAATCAGAATAAACACGAAGTAGTTCTTCAATCTTTCACTCGAATCTCATTCTTATTTGTTTTCCTTGGATACTGGTGATAAAAATTGAGACAAATTAATTATTTCCATAATGAGTGAACAGGGAAATGATATTTCAACAAAAAATTTGGAGAGCAAATCGATGTTGGAAAAATATCGGGAGGTTGGATTTCTACAAGATGCTTATGAATCTGACTATTTTGCTGATTTCATTGCTTATCCTAATAGAGTTTTCCGACTTTCATTACCTAAATCAGTCGATGGAAACAATCTACCCACTAATTGGATTCATCTAAAACTTTATCGTCTGACGACCGAAAAAATGATGTTACATCAGATCATGTTCCTCTCTATCTTTGAGGTACAAAAACTTGTTTACAACCTCCCAGGAATAATGCGTTTTGCTGAAGAATCGTTCCGAAGGAATCCAAACAACATTTCACAGGAGGGAAACGCAGTGGTAGATTACGGATTTCTAACACCAGAGCAAGATGCTGAGTACTGTGATCAGTATTGGGATGTCTTGGAGACTGCTAGGCGAAAACTACGAGTGTCAACAGTTTGGTACGAAAAACAAGACTTCTCCAGGACATACTTCCAAATCAAACTTTTTACGAGAAAGTCGGTTGATGCTGAATTCGTGAAGAAGGGTTGTGTCACCATTCGAGTGGGAGAAATGCAAAAAATGATTGACCATTCAGATGCAATGATTGAGCAGATGGCGCGTGAATCTTTCCGAAGAACCTCAACATCAATGTTAAACAACAAAAAAGAATAAAACTATGTGAACTCATATTAATTTGTCATTGTTGATGCTAATGATTTTGTGTACCAAAAAAAAAATAAAAAATTCATTCCAAAAAATTCTTTCATTTATTGTAGTATAATTAACATTGGAGAAAATCGTAGAATAATTTTAAAAACTTTAGAGAAAAAATCTGTAACTTTTTTCTATTTAAGAGTTTTTGAGCTAGCAAACCATCGAAAAACTCTACAACTAACATTTTTGGAAGCTAAAAATCTCCCAGCAGAGTTACAAAATCTCACGAAATTATCGTTCTCAAACGGACGAAGGCTGATTGAGTTAAATAAACTCAACAAAGATCAGTATAAACTCATAGTTTATCAGTACAAGAAAGATCATTTCGAAATTCGTCAAATTGTTATTTTAACAGAGAGTGAGTATAAGAATTTGTACAAATACATCCAATCTCATCAAATTCCTGAGGAAGACACCTTCAGTCCCGAAATTGATTTAGATACATCTATCAGATGAATCTCGAAACAATTTTCAACAACAAACGAATACTGAGTTGTGACTATAGCGAGTTAGACATAGGTCAACGCAAGCTTTATTTTCTTGCAACTTGTCTTTCAATAAAAGCAGATGTTGATATTCATCAAGTGAACGAATTATGCCCCTATGGAGGATTGATCGGTGTTGGGAATTCACAGCTCGAAAAAATTTTTGGAGGATCAAAAATTTTGAGAATGCATGCTATGATTCACGACGCATGTGGTTTTATGAAATTTAATTATGGTGAAGGACCCGGTTACTGTTATATGATTCCGAATGCTCCTGACTGGATGAATAAGTGTGTACTTGGTCACGTGACAGGAGTCCTGTACTGTCTATACTTGAAAACATTTCAGAACTGTTCATTCAACAAAATTGATATTTGATAATTGGTCGAACCGAAAAAAAAATGAATCTGGTAGTAGTTGTTGATGTGGAACTATTCCCCAACGGTATCGTCAAAGAAATTGGGATGTATAGAAATGGTACAATTATTGGACTCTCTTTCTGCGCCCCCTTTCCTTACGAAGATCTTGAAAAATGGGAGAAACGACAAACCAAATGGTTAACCAAGAACCTTCACAAGATTGAGTGGTCATCGGGTGAAATACCTTACGACTACTTACCTTATGTTATAGATCTAATTCGAGAACCTCAGATAATTGAAGAGAAACAACTTGATGGTGACTTATGGTGGAGTAAATTGAAATACATTTCACTGATTGAAAAGGAAGATTCGTTTTCAACTGGTGAAATAAAATTACAGCGTGAGAAAAGTACAGCCGACGATATTAGTGGGAAATTGATATACTTTGCGAAAGGACTTCAGAAGTGTACTCTTCTATCATCAATTTTTCACGAAGATTTTGTTGATTTGGATACTATACTTTGTCCGACAGCTGAAGAACTACATGAACAATACATGAACACTGAAAAAATCTCAGAGTGTGCACAATACCCACTGGAGCATGGAGGAAATTTTACAAAACATTGCGCTCAGAAAAAAGTTCACTTATTTGGTATTTGGCTTCAAAAACAGCAAGAGTATGAAAACTTTGTAAACTGTCTTGTCAATTGATTGTGTTCTGTAACTGAGTCATTAAATTGAATTCAATTCTTTAAAACAGTTCGTTTTTGCAACAGGAATGATGAAAAAAGATTTAGAAACAAATAACGGAAAAGATGAGGTTGATGGGTTTACGGGTGGTTTAACTCAAGATATTGTTTTTGATCATACAAACCAAGAAAGGAAACCTTGGACAATTTGTGGTAAAAACTGTTCCAGATCGTTTCTAGTCTTTATGTACCAGTGCTTATTGATTCTGATTCTTACTACGATGAGTATTATTCGGATAACATTGGCTGAAACGTGTGAGGAAACGACCATTTGGGTGGCTGTACTGACAAGTTCTGTTGGCTACATGCTTCCATCTCCTCGTCCGACATAGGGAAAAAATTTTGGAGTAAGTAATTGTATTGATCTTGAGAGGTTTTATATCAAATAATTGGTGCCTGACCGCGAGCGCCGGATTTAATTTCGTAACGCGTCGTCGGTTTTAAATTAAAGACGCGTCGGCGGTTTTAAATTAAAGACGCGTCGGCGGTTTTAAATTAAAGACGCGTCGGCGGTATTAAATTAACTACGCGGCGACGGTTTTAATTCAACAACGCAACGCAAGAAATTTTTTTGATCAATTCTCAAGAAGTCATTTGTTGATTTGATAACAAAAAGATTAGTTACTCCTCAAAAGAAGAAAAACCGTTGACCAAAAAGTTGAAAATATGAATAAAATTATCTCAACCGATGAAAGAGTTTTTATGGTATTAGTTGGTCTCAGTGGCTGTGGGAAAAGTTACCTGATTTACGAAATGTTGAAAAATAAAACGTTTTATCCAAAGTTTGATAAGATAATCTATTTTTACAAATACTATCAGAATCTTTACGATCGAATGTTGACTGATTTAGATAATATCGAATTCATTGAAACACCTGATTTCGAGCTGATTGAAAATTTACCAAACGATGGAACGAACTATCTGATAATTTTTGACGATTCCTGTGAAGAGATTTCAAAGTCTAAAGAATTTAATCAATTAGCAACAGCAGGAAGACATAGAAAGCTTAACTGTCTCTACATAAAACATAACCTATACCATAAAAACTCTGGAGGTAGGGATGCAGAGCTTCAAAACACACATATCGTTCTGTTTAAATCTCCTCGAGATGTGCAACAGATTGGAGTCTTGGGAAAACAGATAGGTTTAGGTAAGCAATTAGTGTACTGGTACAATGACGCAACAGCAAAGCCATACGGACATCTAATGATTGATCTCTCTCCGCGAACTCCAGATATATTACGTTTCAGCACAAATTCCACATCATTTCCATCTTTATTCTTCCTACCAAACAGTAAGGTTCGCACAACAGAGATTGATGATAACCGTGCAGAACTTCTATATGCTAAAGCTCTTTCTAGAATTCAAGCCGAACCTCCAAAAAATTGTCCTCCAGAATTGTTCCAAGGAATTTATTAGATTCCTCTGTGAATGTACCAAAAATTTAGTCTTAGGCAAATTTGAAAACATCAAAAAATCACAGGTGAAAAAATTTGAGGGTTGTTTGAAAAGAATACTATCCAAAAACACATCACAGAAGGAACGTCGTTTCTTGTTATCCTCAAATCGCGGACTACAACTTATAAATTTTCTAGGACAGTTCGTGATTTCCAAGTTCTCATCAAACTTCAACTCGGATGGGAACAGAAAAATTGATAAACAATTCGACTAAAAAGTTTGTTTTGATACCACAACAACTGTGGGATAGATATAGTTCATTAGAAGTTACAAATAAAAACGTGCAACTTGATACTACTAAAACAGTGAGTTCAACCGAAGAACAAACACCCACCAATTCAATATTCGTGAAACAAAAAGAAGAGAAGATTGAAAAATCTATTCCTCAAACGCAGAAAGTTGAATTGGAAGGAACCGAAGACCAAAAGTTGGAGGAAACTGTTAATGGTGAAAAAACCGAACAACTGAAGAAATTTTTCATGCTGAAAATAAAAACAAACGGATACAAAAAGAAAATATTACAGGAATTGTTCAAATCAGACGCAATCAAATTCTCCAACGATTTAACAATCATAGCCAATAACGTTGACACAAATATTCCTGTTCTCTCATTCATTGACACCATTCGTAGCTCAAAGAAACGAGCGTTTACGGACCTACATCAATTAGTACTAAATACAGTAAACATCCCTTCCCATCTTATAGTTAACCCCAATGCCATCAAAAACGAACAAATTAAAAAGTCGGACCAAGAGAAAATTGGATGGGTACCTTTCACTTTCTGACAGGATGAAGTTGACTAAGCTATATCGCAAAGGAGAAAGTGCCTACGGTTCTATAAAAAATCTCGTTAGAGTGAGTGGAATTCCAGAAAGATTGGTAAAACAGTTTCTTCATTCCAAAGCATCCTATACAAAACATCGACAAGCAAAGCGTAAACATGATCGATTACCGGTGAGATGTCGTTTTATTAATGAAATTTGGTGTATGGGCTTGGCACAGGTTGACAAACTTGCAGACAGTAATGGAGGAATAAAGTATTTAATGCTAATTGTGGATGTATTCTCTCGATTTGTTCGTGTCGGTACAATGCGAAACAAAAGCGCAGAGACAGCTAAAGCTTGTTTCATCAACCTTTGTTCAGAAAAAAATGATCTCATTTTCCCTCGGAAACTTTGGATAGACTCAGGAAAAGAGTTTTTGGCAGACTTTAAGAACTTTTGTGAGGATGCGGGTATTCGAGTATATAGTACTCACACAGAAAAGAAAGCATTGTTTGCTGAGAGGTACATTCAGTCCTTCAAAAATATTTTGTACCGTTTCCTTGAGGAACGTAAAACCACTCACTACAAAAAACATCTTCAAGAGTTTGTGAACACTATGAACAGTCGAGTCAACAACACAACAGGTCTTGCGCCCAAAGATGTTAGGAATCACCACTACTTACAAGTTCTTCATTCCAGTCGACAGCAAATGAAGATTCCGAAGCTAAGAAAACCGAAATTACAACCGGGTGATAAAGTTCGCTTAGCTTATGCAGAAAAAAGTTTTCGCAAAGGGTACAAAGCACAGTTCAGCGACGATGTGTACGAAATTGTTCGAATAACAACTATCAAACCTGTCGTGACTTACCAAGTTAAAGATGAGACAGGAGAAACCTTAAAAGGTCGGTACTACGAACAAGAACTACAAAAAACAATCATTTGATTATGGACTATCATATTGTTGAGTTGCTATCCAATGCTTCTGATAAAATTTATCCAGATAATACACTTTCATGCTTCACAGTATTTTTACCCGAACAGTTAAACTTTGAGGGTGAGTGGGAAGTAGCGCTACTAGAAATTTTGCACCCATCAGCGTACAACAACATTTCCGAGGGTAAATTTTGGTATGTTGATTCAAAATCCGATTCTAGAGATGAGACGCAAACTAACCCTGACACAGGTCTAAGCATTAAGCTAGACCCTATTTACATTGCTCCAGGTCTTTATATGTCCTTAGCAGAAATTCTTCTTGCAATGAATGATGCTCTGGGGAAGATAAGACCGAAAGAGAAAGTTAACATCAAGTGGAGTTTGGATAATGTTTCAAGCAAAGTAAAAATAACTCTTCCCTCAGAAAACTCCCAGTTGATTGTTGCAAGCCAAGACTTAGCATCAATCTTAGGTTTCAAATCCAACTTCTGGCTATACACAAAAGGTCCACATATCAGTCAGTACCCGATTGATATCCTCAGAATTCATTCTGTAATGGTTTACACAGACATTGTAGAGTACAGCATAATTGGAGATACCAAAGCTCCTATACTCCGAACTTTTCCTTTCAACCAAAAAGTTCAACACGGGAATATATCGGTTACTAAATTCATGAGCTACACTTCGTTTCAAAATCTTCATTTCCGTAAACTGTTAAAAAACTCGTTTCAGACAATCAAAATAGAACTTCGATCACAAACTGGAGAGTTAATCCCTTTCGTTGATAGGGGTCTGACTAGTTTAGTTCTTCTCTTTCGCAAAAAGCAATCACTTTCAGTTAATCACCCCTAACAAATGGCAGGCTATAATTCTTTACCATACTTTAGCGGAGTACCTGGTCAAAGAGGACGTGGTCTGGGTGCTTTTGCTGGTACAGTGGCTCGTTCCGCTTTCCCAATACTGAAAAAATATTTTGTACCCGCAGCCAAAAGAATTGGAAAAGATCTAATTGAAGCCGCGATACCTCAAATCGATGAAGTGATGTCAGGTCGTAGTAATATTAAAAAAGCTGCAAAGCGTACAGCTACTGCAACTCTTAAGAAACAGTTGGGAGCAGGACCTCCACGGAAAAAGTCTAAACTGAAGAAATCGAAAGCTCCGCGAAAGAAAAAGAAAAAAATCACTTCAAAAAAATCACGTAAGCAAACCAGTCGTCAAGATTACTTGAAACATTTACCTTAAACAAAACGATGATTCCAAATTCTGTACAACCAGACTGCTTAGATATCTTTGAGGAAATATCTATTCTGAACTCTATTACAAGAGGTGACGAACAAAAAATTTACCCAATAAATTCTCTCAATGAATCCAGTATTGACTTTTCATTTGTAACTGACAGAAATGTTTTCACCGACCTTCGAAAAGTTGACATGTATCTGAAAGTTAAACTTGTCAAAGATGGGAGACCTGTCACCGCGGAGGATGATGTTTGCTTAGTTAACAACTCCATGCACTCTTTGTTCTCAAACTGTGAAGTAACATTTAACACAGATCAAGTTTACACCACAAACGGTCTCTACGCGCATAAAGCCTTCATGTCTAACGAATTCTCGGGTACACAGGGAACAAAAGAATCTATCAGTTGTTGTCAGGGCTATAGCTATGAACAGTCACCCGGCGATTTTGAACACGAACCAGCAATCGTGAAAAGAAAGAAGGACAATCTAGAGGAAATGGAGTTTTATGGTGAATTACCAATCGAAATTTTTAACTGTAAAGGGCTCTTCTACCTAACGTTACAGTTCATATTAAATTAATCAGATCGCGACCCCAGTTCTATTTAATGTCATCAAAATCAGAAAATATTCATGCAGTTATAACGAATACCTATCTCAAAATAAGAACCTTGACAGTCGACGAAGGTAGTTTTCAAATTATTCGTAAAAAACTTGTAGAAACTCCAGCCAGGTTTAATGCTTTGGAACTTAAACCCAGAACTTTTATCATTCCAGCGGGTCAAAACCAATTTATACATGAAAACATTTTCAACAACGCTCCAATTCGAACACTCGCCATTGCGATGAACACAAATAGTGCTTTCACCGGTGATAAAAGTGGAAATCCTTTCCATTATCAAAAGTTTGGTTTACGAGAAATCAAAATATCGAGAGGGAATCAAGTTGTTGTGCACATGGATACTAGTAGAAATTGTGTTCCATACATTACAACAATGAGAGCTTTAAAATTCTACCAAGACGGTCCTAACATTAAAATTAATGACTACGAAAACCATTTTTGTTTGGTTTTTGATCTAACCTCTACACAACAATCAGAACTGATGATTCACTATCCTGATGTCATTTCAGCAAGCTTGAGACTTGAGCTATACTTCAGAGAAAATTTAACGAACACTATCGAAGTAATAGTCGCTGGTGAACAGTTGTCATCTATTTTCATTGACAAAAACGGAAAAGTAACGAAAAATGGATAACACACAAATAGAAAAAATAGTAGCACTTATTCCTGTTCTGAAATATAAGTTTATGGGTTGCTACCCTTCGAACTTATTACCGAACGACATACCGGAAAACTCTTTCTACATTGTTAACACTGATGTGTCGAATGGTAGAGGGATTCACTGGATTCTATTAGCCCGAAAAAACAGTTGCTATTACTATGGAGACTCTCTTGGAAGAGACATCAATCACTATGCAAACATTAAGTTCACCAGAAAAACTCGTAAACTGATCGCTTCCAAACTTCAAACTGATAGTATTTGTGCACTATATTCAATTTACTTTGCCTATGTACTGTTTAATAATTTGTCCTTGTTCAATGTTGACGATGCTTTTATAATGAGATTTTTTGCTGAATATTTATAATTCATTTTTTTATAATCAACAACTTTTTCAATCTTGTACAAACATAACAGTTGTAGTTTCAATTATTCAAAAGGTAGTTGCATGCTCATCATCCGAGTCATCAAAAAGTCTTCCTCTTCTAGCTTTTTTCACTATCGGTACCCAGTATTCACATTCATCATCTGTTTCCTGATCTTCGTCAACTCTCCAAAACCTTTTTGATGAAACGTCTTGGAAGCGAACCATCTTTTTGGGTGCTCGCGTTACAGACGATGACGATGAAGTTTCATTCTCGTCCATTCTCGGTGTACTCACGTCTCCGTTATCATTTTCCGTTCGCGGTCCCAGACCCCATAACAACCTCACATCAACCTCATCACGAAGAGAACCTAACTGGTTCTCATACATTGGCATTTTGGAAAGTTGATATGCAGCAAACTCCTCTCTAACACCCTCACTCAACATATCTGAACCAATGGGGAGATTTCCCAAAGATAAATTGATAACCGATCTCTCCGTTCGATAAAACCAGGGATCAACTTGTGTGTAGGGAAGCTCTATCATCGTCTCACTCCTACTACTGTTCACTTCAGTGAAGTTCTCCATTACAATACGAGGAATAACAACCTTTCCAATTATTACCCAAGTGTTGTCCACTAATTTTTCATGTACAATAAACACATCATCAGGATTCTCGTTGATAAGATAAACGTATCGCTCAAACTCACCCTTTTTCACAATTTTTACTTCCATTTCTAAAAAAAAAAGAGATCAGTTTTTCTCCTATCGAAACAAGAGTTCATACACAAAAAAAATCATCATCAAACGAAAACTTCATAACACTAACCTGATATCCTGCTGTTGTTTTTGCACAATGTAGCTGATAAGAAGCGATAAAGAAATCCCTCAATAGAAGCTCTGAACACAGTTAAATGAAGGAGTAAAGTTGAAGTTGAGAAATGTAACTCCGAAAAAAACCTGAAATTTTCAAAGGTTATCAACTATTACACACAAAAAAAAATTTGTAATTGTAATAATAAATTTACCAGGATGATCGAGTTTTGTTCCAAGTTCTTTACTTTAATTGCAGAAGAGATTCAATCAAACAATTATCTGAAAGAAAAATAGGACCATAATATATGGAGGAAAAAAATTATTTAATTATTCTCTTAGATAGTGGAACATATTCGACACAAACTTTTTCTGTAACAGGCAACAATTTAATTTGTTTTTAAATTGGAAATTGTCACCTATTTACAATTTGAGTTTGCATAAATTTTTATGACAAGTCAAGAATTAACAAAACAACAAAACTAGAATAATTTTAACTGAGCAGAATAAAATCGAAGGTGAAAAATCCTTTTTGAGTAACTCAATAAACATACAATCAGAAACAACAGATAATCAAACGCTTCCTCCAAACCCCCAATTTTTGAAAATGATTTAAATTTCAAAAACGAAAACTCAAGATGTGACATAATTACTCCTGGAGATAATTAGAGTAATTAAAAACCCACGCCAATTAATTTCACATTTTAATATGACCTAAAATTTCAAAACCAAAATTCAAGATGTCACATAATTACTCCTCAGATAATTAGAGTAATTAAAAACCCACGCCAATTAATTTCACATTTTAATATGACCTAAAATTTCAAAACCAAAATTCAAGATGTCACATAATTACCCCTCAGATAATTAGGGTAATTAAAAACCCACGCCAATTAATTTCACATTTTAATATGACCTGAAATTTGTAAACCAAAATTCAAGATGTCACATAATTACCTCTCAGATAATTAGGGTAATTAAAAACCCACGCCAATTAATTTCACATTTTAATATGACCTGAAATTTGTAAACAAAAATTCAACCTGTCTCATAATTACCCCTCACATAATTACAGCAATTAATTACCCACGCCAATTCTATTGTTCTCAAGTAAACACTTAATAACTACACAAAAATTGATATTTTCCCCTCAAAATTTCAACCAATCAGGAGCGTCTCCGAACCTACCCCCCACATCTGCACCGACTATACTACTGACTGATGCTATTGCTGCCCTATTCCTATTTGACTGTTCCAGAGCATAACAATTGCTGTGTTGTAGAAAATTATGGTGATAAATCGAATTTTTTATATTTACATACATTTGTTTTTTTCACGATTCGAAGTGGCATGATAGCCGAGTAGTAAGGCGAGCACATAGCATGCCATTGAGTAATTGTTCAGCCATCTGCCTCCGTTAAACAGTCTGTGAGGTTGAGCTCTCACGTAACCGTAACCCTCAGTTGACGACAAACGGACAAATGCTGGCTGCAGTGGGAATCCTACGTCAAAGTAGCATAGACAAAGACCCTAGTCTTCAAAAAGAGCAATGATGCTAGTAAAAATAGATATGCGCAATAATAGAAAAGGATAACTAGCAACAGCTTTCTGTCCAGATTACATATATTTTTTTTACAACTTTTGATGGTTATGAGGTTTGATTATGATATTGTATTAGATTTAGGCTTGTTTCGATAGGAATTGAAGGTTTCAAGTAGTTAATTTGAGTTTAACGCTAATTTGGATGTTTTTGATTAGTTTTGTTGATTTTTAGACGATTTTAATGATTTTTTTGCCTGTTTTTTTTTGTTTTAATGCTTTAAGTGGGATTTGAATAGAAGCTTGTTACTTAAGGAATATTCATATACCAATAGGCTGAAGTTTTCTTGGTATATATCATTTTGTTCTTTGGAAAATTGACAGAAAAATTGAGAAATTTTAAACCATTTTTCTTATTTTTTTTTGCAGTTTTTCTTTTTTTTTAATCTTAGACAAGTTTCTTTGCCTATTATGACTTGCCCATTGTTTTGCGAGCTTTTCATTGCTCTATTTGCAAAGGAACATTATTTGGTTTTATGTTTCCTTTTGATATTCAAAAAAAACTCAAGTTTTTCTAGTTTTTTTTCTGTTCAGTTTGTTTTTTGAATGCCGTTTCTAATCTTCCTTAAACTTTTATGGCATTTGTGGTGTTCCAGGTTTCACAGTAATGTTTCTAGTTGTTTAGTTATAAGTATGGGCAGTTTTCTCCTTCGAGTCGTTTCCGGAATTCTTCCGGCTATGTTTTTTTTTAAAGATCTGTTCACACATTTTCATGATTTTTGAAGTCAAATTGGAATAGTGATTTTCGGCACGCCGAAACAGGAAGTGGAGAGAAAAAACCAGTGGTTTTTGCGGCGGAAATTTTTTTCGCACTAATTTTAAAGTAGAGTGAGAAAACGGTGTTTGAACAAAAATTCGATTTCTCGCTACTGGTTTTTTGTTCACATGCGTCAATTTCACTTTGACTTTTACTGTTTTTTCGATTTTTTGGATCGGATTTTTTTCTAAATCGTTTTCCCAATCCGTTCAAAGTTCATTCTAGTCCTAGTTTTTTGTTTCAACCAAATTTCCATTTCTCGCCAGTGGTTTTTTGTCCACATGCGGCATTTTGACATTTTGTTTTTTAATTATTTTTTTGTTTTTTTTGGAAATGGTTTTGCCAATTTACTCAGTCCGTTTTTGGGTCTAGTTTTTTGTTCAGTCAATGAAAATTATTTAAGTTGTACGTCAGGATTGGTCCTGCTATGTTTTTTTTACTTCGTCGAACTCAATTTGTTTTTGCTTTACCTTAGTTCACAGCTTGTTCAACATTTTGCGTGAAATCTTGTTGACTTCTCTAGGCTAGTTTCACTATTCGCTCATTCTGCTCAAAGTGCTTTTAGACAGCAGTTGCGCGGCAAAGAATTTCAGAATGAACAGATTCAGTATCATAAAAACGAAATCAGAGATAGAAACGGAATAAACTCATAAAGCCCAGTTTTAGATGCCTGTTACTCGAACTTTGTTCTTATATGTCTTATTTATTGTCTGTAATGGTTATTGGTTTTGATAATAGCTCCTGTATCATCTCACGATAAAATAGGGGCATGATCAACTTCAAAATGACATCAAAATAGTTCGCACTTTAAAAGTGTTTTCCTACATTTTTTTTGTTAATTTTTCAATCACAGTCGTGAATATGGGAATCAATGGCCACTATTTTCCGGCAATCTGCTGTGTATGTTTATCAATTGCGGAATAATTTTTTAATTCAAGATAACTACCTTCACTGGTTGCGTGATTGTATAAGCTTAAATCCTCAAGCGACCACTTAGAATAGTAGTTCACAGCATGGTTCGATATATTAAGTCAAAATTTTGATGTGGCTTCTGCAGAGTCACGTAACCTCGCTTAAAACACGCAAATTGCACGCTCTGAAATGATGAAAGCTATCTTCTGGCTATCTATATGGCAACTTCTGGCATTTTAACTTTGGCCTTTTTGTAACGTCCGCGTGTGTAGTTTGTCATGCTGGTATATTACATTATGCAATTTTCTCGGTTTTGGACTTGATTTTTGTGTGCTGAATTGTTGTCATTTGGAATTGAAAGGAGCTTAACCTAATTGGCCGTAAGTCGGTAAAAAGTGCGCCGAAATTAATTCAAAAAAAATGCGTAGTGCTTTAAAATTAGTTGTAATGAAATGAAATCACTTGGGTGATGCCCCCTACTGAGGCGGTTTTTAATTGTTCCGCACCCTGGACCAGGGTCTTCTTAAAGCAATTTCTCTGACAGTCTTTTTAATTGCTCTCGTTCGAAGTTTGAAGCAATTTTTGTAAATGTGTGTGTTGTTTTCCAAAATTTTTGTGTTTCCGTTTTTGCGCTTTTCACAATTATTCTTTGACCTCTCAGGTGACTTTTCATTCTTGTCCTTCGATTTTGAGTGATCTCAATTGCTCTCACCCTGGAGTAAATTTTGTTGATTGAATGAAAGCTGTTGTATGATATGAAATCACAGGGGCCGGATAGCCGAGTGGTAAATGATTTTGTGGAGAACTCAGGTGACTGGTTCAAATCCCTCCCTGGTTGGATGTTTTTCCACCCGTCAAGAAAAAATTATCTTGGCTGCAGCACCTGAATAAATTGCGCTGCCTGACGTTCAATTGCAATTTGTCCGACATTAGTGGGATTCTTTTATTATTGGGTAATCCCTTGCAAGATCACATTCTTGTCATTGGTCTTAAAAGAAAAGGCAACCTTTTAGATAGCGTACCATACCTAAAAACGAGCATAATTTCTAATGAAATCAGGAAACGCGTTTGGGTCATCTTGTTGAAGCGGCAGGCTAACTTTTTTTTGCCTCACCATTTTTCTGCCTAATAAAGTGTATAGATTGGGGTCACTTAATTTATTCTGTCAGGTTGCGCTGAAAATGTATGCTTGAAAATGCGGCTCTACGTTTGCTGCCAATCATTGCCGATTCTATTCAAAAAGTTTTTAAAAAATGGAAGCTTTCCAGTATTTTCAGTTATCCCCGACATCTTTAATTTAATTATCTGCCATTTTAGAATCGGATACCCTTTAAGAATAGGATATTAAGTATAACGAGTTTCGTGAAATTGAAAGTCAAACGAACGTTCGAAAATCAGCCACGTATGTGAACATCAATATACCAATATCCGCATATTTTAAACTTTAACTTTGATCTTTAAATTGTTCATGCTACGAACTGTTATATGCCTGATCTATTTTTTAAATGGTAATTTCTTAAATGTTCTCTTTATAATTTCTAGGTATGCCTAGTAGAAAGATGTCGGATTGTGCAACTTTCTGCCGATATGAAACTCGATTGTATAACCAAATATTTGAGCAAGATCATTTGTTATTCAAGATTTAATTTGATTTAAATTCAGGACTTTAAGGTAACTGTGTAGAAAGTAAACATCTTTGTGCTGTAGACTGTAAAACAAATTTGGTTAAAGCTTAATGAAACGTCGGTGTGTACGATTCGAAGTAGTTTCTAGATTATTGGCTCATCAAAGCGCATTCGCTTGTGAATTTCGAGGACTTCTTATCGGTCATGTGTTGTGACGCAATTTGGTTATTTAATTAGTCACTGGTTACAATATTAGCTGGTCAGCTTATCAAAGAATCAAAATTTGTATACAACTTTTCATGTAGAACTAGTATCAATCTGAGCAGCCGCTTGATAAAAGTGAACTAATGGCATGATTATAATAAAACAACAATGTACTATTTTTTTCAAAAATCATGCGACAACCACTGTTTACGGTTGTGCGAAGAACGCCTTCATGTTTAACTTTGACCGTTCTCACCTTTTTTAGAACGAATTTTACATTTTGTTATGAATGATGCTGATTAAAATATCAAGCATGGTTGTTTTAAAATAGTATAAATTTTATTGGAAACACTTTTTTAATCGAAAATTGCGGGTCTGACAATTAATCGAATGAAATAGGTGCAAAAAATTTTCTCGTTGTTAGATGTCTCTTGTTTACGATACTATGTTTTTTGAAATCATTTAAGCTGCTAATTTCACCCACAGAAATGCAAAATGAAAGTTGAAGTTTACCGGAAAAAATTTTGGCTAATTTCAAAAATGGTGAAAAGTTTTTTTCATGACTGCATCTATGGGGTTTTCGCTCTTAAAAAATTCTGTAGAAATTATTGTTGTTGTTCAACAAATGTATCATTATCATGCTCTTCGGAATCATGATTCATTTCTACAAAAAAATACGGTGCTTTAGATGTTACTTGGATATCTACGTGGAAAGTTTGGGCGCTGATCTCCGAGAAAACTCACTATTGACTACAATTTGTATGAACCGCAAATTCAAGCTTCATTTTTGAGTTACTTCATCTTCTCAATTGACGAATTTGCACTGATTGGGACAAAAACAATTTCATCTCAATAGATTTTACTATAATTTACATCAATTTGAGACGTTAAGCGGAGCCAGAACATCGAAAAAATTTCAACATATTCTAACCGAGTAAGATATCGTGAAACGATTGCCGACTCAAAAGTTGTTTTTGCCTACAGGAATTCTCAGTTGTATCGAGAACTTTAGAAAAATTGATCAGTCTATCAAGTTTTCTGCTATCAAAAGACAACCCGGAATGAGGGGAAGTATTGTTTTACCATCTTTTGGAAGTATTAACAATTTTTCAGAAGTATTCAACAATTTTCGAGGAAAGGCGTACTTTGACACTAGAGTATGCCAAAATCATTTTTCTCATGGCGACTGACTTTTTTTGGCTATTGCGATTGATTTAAAGCGACAAGTTAATTTATCGGAAGTACTTTATGATATTTATGATATCAATAGACATTTTTTTTCTATTGAAGTGTGCTTGAGAATCCGTCTCTCAATGATACTTTTTTCATGCAAGTTGCATTCTGAAACTGTCTTGGTAAAAATTTGATGTGTTCGCTCGTGCAAAAATTGCTGTTGGTAATTTCAAAGCTGAGCGTGCTAGAGCGCGCTAATTTTTGTCGGGATGTGAACGTAAGTTGCAACTCGCTATTCAAAAAGTAGCGTTTTAGGTAGTACTCATTTTTGGTTGTAAAGATTTAGGATGAGTCAAACTTTTGTCTATGGAAACGAGCTTTGATGGTCGCATCCAATAGCTTTTCTAATGTTAAGAGATTTTGATTGATAGTTGCAAGTAGAACTGTAGAATATGGAACACGAATGAGAACAGAAGCATTCAAAATGATTTTTTGTGTACAGTTGTAATTATGTTCCTGAGTGCCTATATGCATTTAACCTGATTACACCATTAGTGAAAACCAGTTAGCCTATATTTTATTTTTGTTTGAACATCATTTTGTTTATTTAGGCGCCTGTGTTTTGGTGAAAATGTTACGCCTTGTGTAAGGATGAATCAAATTCATTTATATTGGTGTCGAAAAATTGATTCTTTTTGTATTGAGTTTTTTTTACTTTAACATATGATGTTCGAAGAAACATTGCCAGATCTTTTTCCGGTTTGTTTTACTCCATCTGTTTTTCGAATGAATTTATCCACACAGGCCTGTGAATACAATTGATTCTTTTGGAGGCAAAAACAGGATCTTTCAAGAACTGCTAGTTCTCAAAATACTTTATTTATTTTTTCTCGTAGCTCAAAGCTTCTATTTAGTGTAATCAATCACAGTTATCCGAGTATTTTCATGTCCCGAAAAAATATTCCGGTTGAACGTTGAATGCATTTAACAGCTTTCTCTCTTCTGGTGAGTAGTTGTTCTTTTTTAATGCAACTCAATTCAAAGTCAGTCAAGAATTCAACAAGGAGACCCGCTGGGCCCCTTACTGTTTTTTAGCACCTTGCCTATTATCAAAGAACTCGACAATAAGTTACCAAATCTTTACAGAATTGTTGGTACCTTGATGATGGAATTATAGCAGGAACGGAAGAGGATCTATGTGAAGCTTTGGAGATTTTATCAACTCATGGCAACAAGTGTGGCCTTGAAGAGACAAGTGCGAGTTGTGATTCACCACGTGTTTTAATGCCGTTGATAGCAGGATAAAGAGAAACAGCCAATCAGGAATCGAAATCTTGGGCGCATCAATTGGAACACCCTCTTTTGTTGCATCTTGTTTAGAAAATCGGGTTAAAAAACTCGAGAAATTATTGGACAATCTAGGCTATTTAGAGGACCCTCAGTGCGTTCATGGAATTTTGCATAGCTGTCTGGGTGCACCTGAATTGGTGTATTCGAGATGCAACTCTCCGTCCCCTGAGAGTAACAAAATACTTGAAAAATTTGACCATCTCCAACCAACAACTTTTAAAAAAATATTGGGTTCTGTAATCAGCGATAATTCATGTACCAAGCGTGCCTGCCAATAAGCAAAACAGAAGCTGAAGTTCGACGTTCTCTGAGCCAATTCAAAGCTACTTATGTTGGTTCCTTATCTCAGTCAGCAAACATAGCAGAATAAATTACTGGAGTGAACCCAACTCACCAAAGTAATTTCACAGACTTAGTGGAGGAGTTTAGCACTTTGGGGATTCCTCATTTGACGCAACAGAAAATTCAAAAACAATTTGACAATACGGCTCTAAGCAAACTTCTTGAAGTCAAACCTCCACCAGAGATAAAGCTAGACTGTTTCATTTTTCCCTACCTGAATCAGGTGCTTGGTTGACGGCAGCACCTCTCCCTGCTCTTGGCTTACACCTTCAACCTAACGAGTTCCGAGCTGCTCTGAAATACCGTTTAGGAGTTCCACTATGATTCAGATAGGAGATTTCCATATTGTAAGTCAGCTATTTTGGACATATTTGGAGATCATGCCGTTTCATGTCACGGGCGTGGCGATATTATCTCTCGTCATGACAGAGTACGAGACGCAAAAATGGCAGCTTGTTCAGGACCAGGCAACGTATTTACCCAGTTTTATACCAGGACAACCTGCAGCGTTAGACGTCACCATTACGTCCCCACTGCAAGTCAGTCTTATCTCAGATGCGGCGAGGACATGTGGTTTTGCTCTAACCCTAGCGGAAAACAGAAAGATTGGGCATTTTTAACAGAAGTGCAACGATATAGGCATCCACTTCATACCGTTGTCGTTAGAAACTTTTGGCGGACTATCCGAAACAACGCGGAAAACATTGAAAATAATAGCTCTTTTATCTGCTAACAGAGGTTTCCAGCCCTCAGACCTACCAATAGCCTCCAATCGCCTCACTCAAGTGGTATCAATAAGTGGCATGCGTGGCTCAGCTACAATGCTGTTTGCAAGAGATTCGCGATTATGAGCCAGAAATGATGGGGACTGTTGCATTCAATACCGCTATGCTCAATGAGAGGGTCAAGAAAGTCCGGTTCAAAAACTCACTAACCTCAAGTGATATTAGTTCTCATTTTATTAAAGGGGAGCCCTTCTTTGTTTAAATATCACCCAATGAGCGGGGAGTTCATTCCATTTTACTAGTTATGTCCTCGTCCATCAGCAGAGAAACTTCGAAATCACGGTAGGAAAGGAATTTTCTCAATGACATCTTATTGAAACTATAACTGCTCCTCTTTGCGTTCTTACCTGATGAAGTGGGGAGAACTTCAGTAATTGAGCCAAATCAGAAAGCGTTCACGATTTTTTAAATCCTTCAATCACGAGTTTTTATTCTTACCTGACCAAAGTGGGGAGAATATAAACGAACATTTCACGCGTGGAAATTAGAAACGGACAGTTGAATTTAGAATTATTGAACTGCTGTTCTGTTGAATTAACTACCTTAGTTATGATAACAAAGTTAATTGTAATTTATTGACATTTTCAAAAAAGTTGTTCATAGCAAATATGTGGCGTTGATTTATGCTGTTTTTGGAGATATCCTATTGAATAGTTGATAGGTTCCATCTGCTTTTCACAACCGATGGTAAATTATCTCGAAATGTGATATATGAATTTTCATTTAGGTTCGACACAGCCATCAAGCGGCATCCACACCCTTCTTAGAATGCAAATCGCATTTTGTGAAAAAATAGTTGTGTAAGTTTGAAATACTTTTTTGTACAAATCTCTGCTATTGACCAAAACGCGAAATTCTTTGTTTCAAATTGGTGCTCGAAACTGTCGACCTCATCGGAAGGGCATTGTTGTCTCATGATTGAATGTAAAGACAATATATTGATCAGTTTCTTTCTACTTCTAAACTAGACTTTACTATTTTCAGAAGTTGCGTTTGATATTTTGTCTCCGAAATTCGACTAAATAATGGGCGCTGGATCGTCCGATCAAAAATCCGACTCTGGGTCGTCGAGCGAAACGCCCAAAGTTGAATATGCCAAAACCCCAGAAGAACTGGCTCAGGGGAAGCCCAGGTGTAAATCGTGCTGCGCGTGTCCAGACACACGAAAACTGAGAGATGAGTGCATAGCTGAAAAAGGAATTGATCTGTGTGAGGATGTGATTGATGCGCATAATGCGTGTATGACTCAGATGGGATTCAATATGGGAACTAAATAAATTACTTTAATTAATCTTTTCAAACTTGTATTTTTAGAATTGAATTTGACAACAGCTTGTTTTTATTCACTAACAGTGAAATCGACACAAAGTGAGTTTTGGCATTTTGAAAATTGGTTAAGAGACCGAAAAAATGCATTTAGAAAATGAACTTTTCAGAGTTTGAAAATCAGTAACATATGAAAGAGATGGCGGATAAATTGAAATATATTTGAGCTATTGTATGAGTTCTTATTGTATCGTTCTTCGTCGTCCCAAAAAATTCCCCACCCGTTTTCAAAAACCTATTGTTGACAAATATTCAGATCTTTTTCGATTTATACGTGTCAGGCTAGTAAACATGGCAGCATAGTAATAGCTATTTATTTTTATTTGAAATGCAACATGCTGTCACAGCAAACAGACGCACCAAAAAATACTGGCTACGAAAAGGACTATATCGTCCACACGCACACACAGACCCTTAGTAGTTTGAGCTTATTCTTATAATAAGCGTCTCTTCATGTAATTCGCCTTCTTTTGCAAATTTGATTGCCACGGTCTTGCGGTGTTACTTTTGTGAGTCTACAGAAACGTGATATGAGGTTGCAAAAAATGCTCTTTAATAGCTACGATTGATAAGGTGAGCTGGAATCTGGATTGCCTTGAGGTACTGTCTTAAGATTTGAAGAGCACTAATTGTTTTTAAATAAATTTGAAATTAAAAAATTTAAATGAATTTGAAACTTTCGTGAAAAGAGCAGTTAACTGAATCTGCGCACCAATTCTTACTAAAGGGAGAATGGAGTGCATTTTTATGCTTATATCTAAAAGAGCGAGAAATAAGCGTAGAAAAATGGTAAGAGAGTGACAACTTTGGTTCGCATGTGGCTATTTTAATTCAGTATTTTGAGTTTAACTCAATTATTCTTTACTAAATGAGTCAAATGGCCTACTATATAGCATTGCAAAGATTTTACAAATATTAATCTGTAATTAGCAGTCGTTTTTATCAGTGGCTTGTAATTAGGACATTTTTTGCGATTGACGGTGAAAACTTTTTAAGGTAAATTAACCGTAAGGTAATAATTTGATTTTCTATTTTGTTCTGAGATTTACTATTTTCCCTATCTGCAATGCTTGAAGAAATTGCACTCCATGAAACGATTGTCCCGCTGAGAAAATGAGGCTTTCGTTAGAGGAGTAATTTTCCAAAAGCCGAAAGACGGTTTATTTCGTTTCTAAGTAAAGATTTATCGTGAGGTTAGATTTTTACTGCGATATAGTTCGAGGGAGTTTGCACACCCGTATGGCATACAATTTCAACTGTAATGACAGCGGTTCTTTGTGAGTACGCTTCTTAAAGTTTTTAAATTTTCCGCTGTCTGTTAGAGGTCGAATTCTATGGAACTATCAGACTATGGCCACACTGTTCCGTCATTGCAATATCGTAATACTGTTCCTTTGAAAATTGACAAGTTTTATGTTGCTCACGAAAAAAAGTTATCAAATGTAGTCTTCATGGAGGTCATGTCACTCTTTTGAGCGTTTCATGTTTTGAAGAAAATTTTTCGTAGGTCATCTATGGTATTGTTTTTAATGAACGTTAGAGACTCATTGGAGGTGGGCTGTCTTGTACTTTAGGTCATTTGTGATGGTTTTGTTTGTTTTTAGGATGTTTCTGTCCTTTCAGGATTTTTCCACCACTCCATAGACTGGAGAGGTGACATCCAAAATAATTTACTTGACAAATTAGAAAAATTTATTTTGTTTCTAATGGTGAATTTGAAAATTTGTTTTCTGGTAAACTGGTGACAACTTTTTTTTCTTAGAATATGCGTGTTCCCTTAGAAATAATTCTGTTGATTTGAGCCTGAACATTTTTGACTGATGAAGAACAAATTAAAATTTTAAACTTTATCTCAATTGTTTTGATGCTAACAATTGGGTTTTTCTTTTTCGTTTTTTAGTTAATTTTTTTAATCATTTTTTGTTTATTGCTTTTGCTTTCGTGTAATTAGCTGCAGTGAATGTTTAGTACCTGAAACAAAGAAACCTGAACAACCGTGTTTAGGCACTTGCCTGGTATGCTGTCAAATTAATTTTTCGTTGATTTCAATTAGTCGTTTAATTTTTGTACTGAGTCCTGTGGGGTACTTTGTTTTTCAACTTGTTCATTTCCATAATTAAATTTTCACCCGCTTGCTTAATCGCATGGTGGGTATTTGAGTTAACAGAAAATCTCTCATTTTAATGGAAAGTTGATTGAGGGCATTATCTACAGGAGATCATATGTTAGACAAAATTTTTAAAATCATTTTAAAGCACAAGAAAAGTTTATAAACTGATTGTTTTTCTTGTGGCGTTTGCGTGTTTTTATTTGTCGTTTTGAGACTACAGGTCTACGTTAAGGATATTTAGGTAAATTTTCTCAGCTTATAATATTCAGCCATCAAGGCAAAGAAAAGAAAAAAGATAAGATCAGCTAATCTGAGCTGTCTAATTTTTTGGAACATCTGGCAATCCCACAAGTATGCGAAAAATTGTATATATATATATATATATATATATATATATATATATATATATATATATTGCAATAGTATGTACTGTAAGCTTTTGTGGGTTTTCTGCAATCTTTTGTTTGAAATGATGGTTTCTTTTGCTTAATTTGCGCTCAATTTAGTGGCAGGAACTTCGCTTAGTAAATTCAAATGTCTCGTATCTAACCTCTGTTTACTTGTTTACTTAGAGTTTTTAAAAAGGATAAAAAGAGAGGTTTCTTCGTCAGCCAAATTTTGGGTTTTGCTTACTCATTGCTCAGATCAACATCAGAAGCAGCTTTAGACCTAATTGCTTTCAGGATATTTGTAGTTTAAGCAACTACTACTGTATTAGGACCAATTGCACGATAAGTTTGACGAGTAATATAAAAAAGAACATTTTCCTGAAACGACCTGAAATCCTTCAAAACTTGTATGAGCAAAGATCTTAATTTAAACTGTACCAGTCAAGAGTTTCTTCGCTGGGCAGTTGATCAAACGCGGTGGTTGTTTGCCGCTCCGAGTAGCTTGCGCAGTTGATTTGCGGTTACTTAATTGTCCAAAGTTACATGGGCCAACAATTTTTTACAAAAAGAAAAGATAAGCGCGCGAAATAATTTTCAGTCACATCAACGTTCGCTTGGCCGAGCCGTTCCAGCTCGATCAAAATTTTGAGGGGGCGGACTATCAAGTTCTCCTGTTTAACGCTGGGACTTCTATGTTGGGGGCAAGTCCAAACAATTGCTTTGGATGTTAACAACTTGAAAAACTAAAAATATAAAAAAGGTGATTTTCAAGAAAAATAGAAGAAAAGCTCAACCAGTATTTTATTTGTCCCGAAAATCACTTTTCGCATCAAAATGAATGTTTTCAAAATTTAAAGTTTTTGGAGTTGACTTTTTCGGCAAAAATTTCAAAATATATTCTTCGAAAATCTTTGTTTTTCATCGTTTTTAAAGCAAATGCGTTTTTAACTACTTAGATGAACGTCTGTACTTTAGATAACATCTTTACTTCAATGTTGCTATCCGCAAACCGTCAAAAATTTTAGATCGATATCGATTTTTGATGTGCTCTTATGCCGAAATTACATTTCTTTGAACCCCAAGAATTTTCCGACTGACAATTTTTAATCATGGTCAATTTTAGTCAAAAGATAACCGTTTACAAAAGTGAGAAATGACGAACAAAATGACATTCGAAAACTGTTGATTTATGTGACATTTGAATTTTAAAGCACTATTACCGGCGCCTGATCAAAGAAAGTTTTCCCTGCTCGATAAATCAAAAACTACAACAACCACTTGCAGAGATGACTTTTTCTGAATTCATCCGTCGTTGATTTACGGGTAATTGATTTTGAAGCCATCCAGGGGGACTTTAGGCAGACTTTAGACTTTAGACTTTAAATATTTTCAGACTTGTCAAAATTAGGATGTGTTCTCACTACATTTATGCAAATACAAAAACACACCCAGAGAGAAACAACAAATACACACATGTGCAAAAAGGCACACACATATAATTGTGTAATATTATGTATAATTTATTTTTTAAATATCAAATAGACTGCCTAACTAATAAAAACGGTTTGTGCTACTTTTTAATTCCAAAAGTCCTTAGAATGTTATAATTTTTATTTAGGCAGTCTGTTGACGTCTGATCGTTCTGCATTCACATTCTAGTGTTTAATTACAATTCAAAGAATATGAATTGAACTGAGGCGCTGTCTTTTTGCGACTCGAAGAGGAGTATTGGAGAAGCCCTTTTTTAATCAATTTTATTGGAGTGATTTTTGAAGCGGGAAATGAAACGCGCGAAAAATTTTGGAGCTAAATAAAAGTGAAGAGCGGAGCAAAAAGAGCTGTTCATACCGCTGTTTTTGAGGGAGCAGAAATTGATGTGTGAAAAAATTTCCTCTAAGCGAGCTAAATTTTTTTGTTCAAGTGCGGCTTTTAAAAGCAGCTTCTTTGCAATTTTTGATGGTTATGAAGTTTGATTATGATATTGTATTAGTTTTAGGTTTGTTTTGATAGGAATTGAAGGTTTCAAGTAGTTAATTTGAGTTTAATGCTAATTTGGAGGTTTTTGATCAGTTTTGCTGATTTTTAGAGGAAATTTAAAGATTTATATTTTGTTTTAATGCTTTAAGTGGGATTTGAGTTGGAGCTTGTTACTTAGAGAATATTCAGATACCAATTGACTAAAGTTTTCGTCGTATAAATAATTTTTTCTTAGGAAAATTGGCAGAAAAATTGAGTAAATTTAAACCAATTTTCTTTTTGCTGTTTTAGTTTTTTTTTAATCTTAGACAAGTTTCTTAGCCTATGATGACTTAACCATTGTTTTGCGAGCTTCTCATTGCTCTAATTGCAAAGGAACTGTATTCGGATTTATGTTTCCTTGTACTATTAAAAAAGTCATTAAATTTTTCTAGTTTTTTGTTCAATTTGTTTTTGAACGCCGTTTCTATTCTTCCTTAAATTTTTTATGCCATTTGTGGAGGTTCAGGGTTCACAATAGTTTTTCTTGTGAATTATATTGGAGTGGATTTTGAAGCGAGAAATGAAAAACGTGAAAAAAATTGGAGCGATTTTGTTGCTGAACAAAGTGAAGAGGGGAGCGAAAAGAGAGTGGTTTTGTTCATATCGCTGTTTTCTAGAGAGCGAGAAATTGAGGTGTGAAAAAAAATTCTGTGAGCGAGCGAAATTTTTTGTTCTCGTGCGCCATTTTAAAGCAGATTTTTTCTCAATTTTTTTGGTTAAGAGGTTTGGTTATGATTTGCTTTTGATTTTAGGCTAGGTTTGGTAGTGGTTTGAAGGTTTCTGAAAATTTATATGAATTTTATGCTAATTTGGATATTTTTCATGTATTTTGCTGATTTTTGGGCTAACTTTTTCGTTTTTTTTTAATATTGTTCTGTTTTACTGCCTCAAATGGGTATTGAAGACATTCCTATTACTTGAGCAAATTTTAGTTAACAAGTGGTTACAGTTTTGTGGATATGAAGCATTTTTTTGAGAAAAATGACAAAAAATGTCAAAAATTGGAACAATTTTTTTTCATTTTTTGCAGTTTTTCTGTTTTTTTCTGTTCTTTAGACAAATCTCTTAACCTATTATGTGACTTGCCTATTGTTTTACGAGCATCTGGGTGCCCTATTGGCTGAAAAAAACCTATTCGCTTAGATTTATGTGCTTTTGTAATTTTAAAAAATATATTAACTTTTTCCAGTTTTTTTAGTCAAAGTTGTTTGTAAAACATATTTTTTCATGATTTGGCTTCAAGTATTTTTAAAAAGTCTCATAGGTGGATATAGTAGTTACTAGTTGTGTTTAGTGTAATTGTGGCTGAGATAGTTTTTTGGGGTATTAATTTATGACAGAATTTGATCAGATTTTTTATCATATTTTTTTAGATTTGATTTTTTTTTAATTTTTTGTTTTATGGTTTTTTTCAAGATAATCTTAAATTGTTGGAGGCGCGTTTTGTCTGATGAGTAGTTGCATGGCTTGTAAGTGGATGGATTTCTACTTCGAATCGTTTCCGGAATTCTTCCGGCTATGTTTTTTTTTAATATCTGTTCACACATTTTCATGATTTTTGAAGTCAAAATGGAGTAGTGATTTTGGTCATGCTCATGCCGAATCAGGAAGTGGAGCGAAAAAGCGAGTGGTTTAGCGGCGTGAAATTTTTTCGCTCTAATTTTAAAGTAGAGTTAGGAAAAGGTGTTTGATCAAAAATTCGCTTTCTCGCTAGTGGTTTTTTGTTCACATGCGGCAATTTCACTTTGATTTTTACTTTTTTTTCGATAAGATTTTTTTCTAAATGTTTTCTCAATCCATTCATAATTCATTCGAAGCATAGTTTTGTTTTGTTTGAGCCAAAAGTCCATTTCTTGTTAGCGGTTTTTAGTTCTCATGCAGCATTTTGACCTTGATTTTCTGTTTTTTTTAAAATTTTTTTATCTGATTTTTTTTAGAAATGGTTCACGCATTGTCCGTTCTAGGTCTAGTTTTTTGTTAAGTCAGTGAAAATTCTTTGAAAGGTACGTCAGGACTTGTCGTGCTATGTTTTCTTAATTCCTACGCTTCATATTAGCTCTTATGATTAGGCGTAAATATTGCTAGTGCGTGCAAATCGGAAATTAGTTAGGCAACTGTTTTTTGTAACATTTTCATTTTCCAATTGACGCCTGGTTTCTTCCATTTAAAAACTTGGCGTTTTTTTAAAGTTTCTTTTCTTTTATACAATTCAGTCGTGCTTTCATATTATATGTTTAAGCCATCATGCTTTAATAAACTAGGTATTTTTCTTGCAAAGGAAAATATATGCTTTTCACTTAATTGCTAGCTGGAAAAGTTATAACCAATTGATAATAAACGTTTAGAATTCCAAATTTATCTCCAGAAAACTCCTGCTCTGTATTCTTGCTCAATTTCTCTTTTTCTCAGCCGGCGCTACAAAGTTTTTGATATAGTTTCTATTTGTTGGAAATATGGCAAAATTTGGGGTGAGAAATTTTTTATCGTTCTTACCCACGGGTCAAAATTTTTAAAAATTATTCGTTTATTTGTATCCGTTATGTGTATCGGGAAAACTTTTATTTCAAAAATAACTATTTCGAGCAAAAAATTTTTTTTTTCAAAATCAGAAGGCAATAACATTTTTGAAACCTTTGTAATTAACGAACAAATTTAATAATTCAACATATGAAAATTATATGTTTTTTTTAAAAGTTTAACTCCCCAGAAACTGATATTAAATTACGTTTTCAAGACAAGTAGAACCTAAATTTTGAGATGCGTTTTGACTCTAGAAATATTTATGCAAAACAAAACCAATTTTTTAATGTTAAAACTCTCTAAATGTTAAAATTTTCCGCCTAACAAAATTTGCAGTCTTCTGCTGAAATCTTTTAGAACAAGAAATAATCTATTTAATTATGTCACCTCGACAACAAAATTTTTGCTACGGTTTAAAGTTTGAGAGAAGGTCTTTTAATATTTTGCGTTTATTTTTGCTTCTCAAAAAACATTTTTTAAACACTCATTACTAATTACTTCTCAATTTCCTTATTTATTCATTTTGTTCAATAGATACAAAAAAGTTTTTGTCACCAGTAACGGAGTTTTTCATCCAATGTTTACATATTACCTCTCCACAAAAAGCAAT
Source organism: Convolutriloba macropyga (assembly GCF_964194025.1). NCBI lineage: Eukaryota > Metazoa > Xenacoelomorpha > Acoela > Convolutidae > Convolutriloba > Convolutriloba macropyga. Next base: position 44,779,284 of record NC_134481.1, on the reverse strand, counting down.
AGAAATCTTTGATTTCTATTTTAAGCACTATATTGAGATTTGAGATCGTTCACATTCTTGTGATTCTTTTTTAAGGCCCGTTTTTATATTTTTTATATGCCATTATGCTTTATTAAATTTTCGGTATTTGTCATGAAATGCAAAATTTCGCTTACTTTTCGCTTAATTGCAAGCAGGTAAAAAAATAAATAATTGGTAGTAATCGTTAAGGATTCCAACATTATCTCCAGAAAACTTCTGCTCTGTATAATTGTTCAATTTCCCTTTTTCTCAGCAGGTAACATTGGTTTCTGAGGAGTTAAATTATAAAAAAGTTTGATTAAGCTAAGTTAAACTAAGCTAGACTAAGCTAAGTTAGACTGTTGATTGATTACAAAAAATGTTAATACCGATAATGCATATGCATTATAAAAAATTTGCACGAAATGGTTATTTTAAACTGAAAAATTTCCCGATACATATAATAAATACAGACAAACCATAATATATAAATATTTTTACACAAGGGTAAGAAATATATAAGTTTTTTACTCTAAATTTTGGTCAATTTTCGAACAAATAGAAACTGTGCTAAGAAATTTGTTGTAAGTAATTTTTTAAATAAGAGCAGGAGCTAAAATTTCAGAAACAAGTTTGACTATAAAAGTTGATAGAGAAGAGCAAACCATCTTTTTTAGTGTTAAAGACATTAATCTTTATTGATCTCACGACTAAAAAAATTTGTTATTTTCTTTTGAAATGTTTTAGAACAAAAAAATTAATTTAACTAATTAAACGGCCTCTACAAAAGTTTTGCTTTGGTTGACATTTTGAGAGGTCTCTTAATTTTTTTGCGTTTATGTTTGTTCCTCAAAATATATATATACATATATATATATATATATATATATATATATATATATATATATATATATATATATATATATATTTCATTTATACCTATTTACTTTGCAGTTTCTTTCTTTATTCATGTTGCAAAATGAGATTTTAAAAATTTTCACAAGAGAAGTTTATTTTCATCCAATGTTTACCATAGTAAAAACATTAATCTGGAGATTGGAAAATTTTTCCACAATTTCAAAGAAGGAAATCGTTCAGAAAATGTCCAATGCCCAAACCCTTTTAGTTACCCATTCAATGTAAAAAAGAGAAAACTGTTAACACGCAAAAAATAAAAAAATACGAGCACATACGGCGGAAATTTTACTGCTTTTGGGATCAGGTACTCTACTTTCACTCTTATGTTCCAGTCATTTTGAACACCAAACTTATTGGACAGCAAAGACAGGTAATTGTAACCTAACGATTTTGAAATGAAATTTCTAAATTTTTTTGGCTGAATTTGCACCCACATTTTTGTAGCGAAGTAGTGTCGGCAACCTTCCATTAGGAGGACATACATTTGTTGAAGACCAAAGTAATACGTTTTGTGAATAATCTTGTATAGAAAAAAACTAATTAGTTTAAGTCTTCTCATTTCAAGCAAAACTATGTAAAAACTTTTTGCAACATCTTCGCTATACAAAAGCCACCTGTTTGACAAGCAATTGTATTAAAAATTGTATAAAATGCCAAACCTATTACATTGTTTTGTATAATAATCCATAAAAAACAATATACCTAACTGATAAAAAAAACAGTTTTTGCTATTTTTAGACCCAGAAGACCAATAGAATGTTATAAATTCTATTTTATGCGGTACGTTGAGATGTGATTGTTCCGCCTTCAAACTCTAGTGATTCTTTTTTGAATTCCTTCTATTATATTGGCTCTTTTGGAAAAAAAAATACTTCGATTGTTGTAAAAAATGCAAGTGCCTGCAAATCAAAAACAATTTAGACAACTTTTTATGTTATATTTTCCACTTGAATACTGCTAAAGCAAATAATTTGCAATACTCCTATCATGAGTTATTCTTACGCTTAGCAAAATTTGTAATAATCTTGAATTTTCTTGCATCAACAATTAAACTTGTTTTGATTCGCTTTAGCAGCAAAGTTTGCTTCGTTTGAGTTTGAAGGAAAAATCCCTCAGTTTTATGATTTGAGATGATTTCCTTGAATCACTTTCACAATTATTAAGTTGTTTGCATATTTAAAAACAAGAGGTTTTTCATTGATTCATATTGTACAAAAGATGTGCGAAAAAGTTTTTCGAAAGAAAT
>NC_134481.1:44672120-44772120 GCF_964194025.1 Convolutriloba macropyga | reverse complement strand
ATTCGCTGGGAGTTTTGGAGAATACAATTGAAACTCGCAATCCTCGCCCGAGAAGGAATTGAAGTGGACCTTCTCTCGGTGGACCCTCCAGAACATGTTCTCTTACCCCTGAACCAGCATATGAGGACGCAGTTGACAACCCGACGGCACAATCAGAGCGAGATCGACGTACCCGCAATGAGCAGGCAAAAACAGCGTGGAAAAATCAATGTCAACGTGTTATAACAGTCGGCATACTTTGCGGTGACAAACCGTGGAAGTTATGTGATCGGAAAGCATCTTCTTTGATGTACTTGAGCTTAGGCATGGAAGGGCGGCGCGTATTCAACTCAAAGAATCCGACCGTCAACCTCGAAACAATCTCAACGAAGGATCTTTGGGATGTTCTAAATACAACTTTCATTCGGATCCATAATATAACCTTCGATAGATACCTCTTCCTCACACGAGAACAGCAAAAGGGAGAACCTATTGAGAAGTTCTATGGACATCTCAAAGAACTTTCGGAAAACTGTGATCTAGGAGATAAAGGAGACACTATCATCCGGGACGTCTTTATCGCGAATATGCAAAATGAATACATTCAAAAGGAGCTTCTTAAAGAAACAGTAGACCCGGAAAAAGCATTGGCAATAGCAATTAATATCGAGATGGGTACGCTCAACCAACTAAAAATGAATGCAAGTAAAACCGAGTCACATTCAACTGTTAACCAAGTACAACGGATGCGCATCGCGAATGCTACCCCTTTCTCCAATATGAATACAACAGCACGGAAAAAGCCTACAACCTGTCATTTCTGTGGATCTAGTTGGACCTCAGACCACCGTAATAAATGTCCCGCTCGGGGAAAAAGATGCAATATCTGTGGTATTGAAAACCACTTCGCAAAGGTTTGTCGCAAACCTAAAGATCCCAATTCGTACCCAAAACCTAAGCCGCGGGTCAATCACGTAGAAAAAGATGATCAAAATGAAGATGTCAATCAAATTTCGGCCAATTTTGATCCTGATTTGGAGTCAAACTATTCTTCAGATGAAGATAATTGTGTAGCAGTAGTATCTTCAACAGATTCCACAACTTCGGTGGACGCAATCAATCTTCCTGTAATTTTCGGCAATACATCAACAAATGTTTTGGTGGATTCGGGCAGCGTATGCACAATAATAAATGAATCCTTGGCGAACTCAATCATTTCCCATGACCCGAAATCGAAGTGGATACGCGAAGCGAATCCTAAACAATTGAAAACATTTTCAAACGAGCCTATTCATACGGTGGGCATTCTCCAAACTTCAATTCAAAGCAGCAATTGGTACGCGAATCCAATAGAAATTCAAGTAGTGGCGGATTGACATCGTTCTCTATTGGCTAGAGATTTGTTTCAAGCTCTTGGACTCTCAATACATCAATCAAATAATCATATAACAATCAATCAGGTAGATCAAGAATATTGCCCAATCAAAAAACAGATTGCTATTGATTATCCTGACCTAATCTCCAGAATTTGTAAGTCCAAAGTACATACAGTTCGTTCAAAACTCCACAAACATTATACTCCATCACACCAAAAAGGTCGCCGTGTCCCTATAAACTTATTAGACAAAGTATCCGCTGAGCTAAAGAAACTTTCTGAACAAGGACACATTGAAAAACTACAAGAATGTTCGGATAAAAACTTCATTTCTCCCATTGTAATTACGGTCAAAGAGGACAAATCTGTAAATTTAGCTCTTGATTCGAAAATATTAAATAAAGCGATCCACAAAAACAAGTATCAAATGCCAAATATAGATAGTCTTATCGATTCAATTTCACAACATATTAATAATTCAAATCTGGGAGATAATGTCTATTTTTCAACAATCGATCTAAAATATGCCTATAGCCAACTAAAGCTGCATCCGGATACCGCACGTCATTGTAATTTTAATATCATTTGCGGCGAAGCAACAGGTACGTATCGTTTTAAAACGGGATTTTATGGCCTTACGGATATGCCGGCCGAGTTTCAAAAGGCAATGGATTACACATTGGTTGGGCTGACTAAAACATACTGTTTTCTGGATGACATAATTGTAGTTAGCAAAGGCACCCAGGAATCGCACCTCAAATACGTGTAAAAATGTCTCCAAAAACTTGAAGCAGATAACCTTTAATTTAAGAATTAATTTAAGCAAATGTCACTTCGCAAAACATCAAATAAATTGGCTTGGCTTCACATTCTCACAAAGTGGTGTTAAACCTATAGAATCTAAAACAGCGGCAATTGCGGAAATCAAAACTCCAAAAACATTGAAACAATTACGGTCATTCTTAGGTAGCGTTCATCATTTGAGCAAATTTATACCTAATCTTGCCAAAATATGCCACCCTCTTCGGCCCTTATTAAAGAAAAACGAAAAGTTTATTTGGAATGAGAATCATCAATTACATTTTGAACACATCAAAACTGTTATTGCAAACGCTACAGAAAATACTCATTTTAACCCAACACTGGAAACGCGCATCAAATGCGACGCATCCCGCCAACGCTTAGGCGCTGCGCTTGAACAATTAAATTGTGAAGGGTGGAAAACAGTAGCTTTTGCATCTCGTTTTCTTAATAGCCACGAAGAACGCTATAGTGTAAATGAACTCGAATTACTTTGGGTGGTTTGAGCCATTGAATATTTTAAATATTATCTATTTGGGAAAACTTTCACAGTTTTAACAGATCACAGAGCACTTCTTTCAGTCTTAAAATCTCACCGTTCTAATAAATCCTACAACAGTAGATTAACACGATGGATTGACCGTTTGTTACCATTTGATTTTAACATCGAACATATTCCTTGTACCAGAATGGGCTTAGTTGATTATATTTCGCGACAACCAAATCAAAACGCTAAAAGTGTCAATCAATACGATGAGGAATTCATGGTAGCAACAATTTCAATTTCTATTTCGACGCAATTACATCTTTAATAAGTCACGCGAATAAAATTCCTTTCCAAAAGCGGCACATAACCAGTAATTATAAGCAACAAGTACACAAGACGCGCGTCCATTTTTGCAAACCTGCTAAGATTAGCACGAATAATTCAAATGCCTCAATTAATCCATTCATTCCTCGCGCACAAGTAAACAATTACAATTCTGAATTCATTTCTAACTTTAATTGCCGTGCAAATCAATTGCTTAAATCTGATAACACCCTCGCATCGCGAATCCAGTCGCAAAATTCTAATTGCCATTTGATAGCTAATTCCACACAGCAAATACTCCACATCAAAATGTCAGAAAAAGAGGCACCACAAAATAATGCACCTACTTCACCACAAACCCCAAGAGTGACATTCCGTACCCAATCTACCCCCATCTCATCTACAAGAGCCGGACCCAGCAACACCCAAGCGTCATCATCAACCGAAGAATATGACATCGAGCTATCCCGGGAAGAGGTATTTGAAAATAACCTCAACCAGCTCTTCACCAAATCCTTCCTGGCGGTCCTCACTAGTAAAGACGCGGTGTTGAAAGAGATCCGCGATTGTGTACTACAGGATGATGAGGCCCGTTGTAAAGAAGTGAGCACGTACATCCACTCCTTTTGGAAGGACCTACATGTGAAATCTGGGTGTCTGTGTGTTGATCAACGCGTGGCCATTCCAAACTCTATTAAGGAGGCGGTGCTCGAATCCATCCACATGACGGACCCGGGTAGTTGGGGGATGATCTCTCTCTCCCAATATGCATGTTGGCCCTACATGCATAGGGAAATTTTAGCAAAAACATCTGATTGCGTCCCGTGTACAGATATTGGTAAGAATCTGAAACCTATCATACCAAAGTCTAAATGGCACCCACACAAAGCTTGTCAAGAACCAAACGAAGAAATACAGATTGATTTTGGGGGTCCGATAATTAATGATAAAGATAAAGACATTTATTTCTTAACATGTATTGACCGTTATTCAAAATATCCAACAGTTAGAATATTCGACAATGCTAATGGGGTAAATGTAGTAAAATTTCTTCGTGATTATGCATATACTCATGGAATCCCGCGAACAATACGCTTAGACCAAGACACTTGTCTTGTAGGTAAACAAGTTACAAACTACTCTAACGAAAATAATATCGACATTCTCTACGCTCCGGTCGGTGATCATAGAGCTATTGGATTTGTGGAGCGAATGATCCAAACAATTAAAAGACGTTTATCTTGCATGAAAGCCGAAAATAAAGACACATTTTCCACAGCTAAAGCAATTAAACAAATAGTCTCTGATTTACGATTAACTAAACAGAAAACAACAAAGATAACACCTTTTGAAGCTCATTTCGGTCGTCCTGCAAATACTCCTTTAAGGAATATTAGCACATTTCCATCAAGTCAAAATCTAACCTATGAAAAAATTGTTAATCACTATTTAGATGCTGAAACAGTTTCTGCGGAGGACTTGCTGGACGAAAATGGATGAATCAGTGCCAACAGAAGCGACATCGAAATTGAGCAAAAGATGTGTCAGGCCTCTTTAGATGCAGGTCAGCGCTATCGGGAATCAGACAACAAAGAGTCCCGTTTCATTACCCATCCGCAGATTACGGATCCTATACCGAGGACAGAACAGTCCCTTAAAGTCAAACTGGCCCAAAAACTACCACACAAGAAACGAGCAAAACGACAGTTGGCGGGTCTGTACGAAGTACTAAAGCCTGGATCTTTCGTTACAAAGTCGTCACCAACAACGACGATCATCAACGAGCCTGGCAGAGCCCCAGTAAAGGTTCGAGATAGTGATCTCGCAAAATTTGGGACCAAAGCTGAAAGATCCACCAATTTGTGGGTATACGCTCAACGACGCCCTGCTCCCTACGAAAAGACCAGAGAATTTAAGATCGCAAAACATAGTAACGATCTTAAGAAACAGAAGAGGGGCGAAATAAAAATCAGACACCGCCAACGGGACACTACATCGGTAGTATCATCTGTAAATTCGAATGTATTTCGTGCGCTAACGGTACGCAAACCGACAAAACCGCAGCTCAAAAGACGCCATAATGTTATCACAGATGATATGCACGAAGATGTACCAGCTCAAGACCAACCCTTAATTTCGATTGTACCGGCTCCACCTGCACCTGCATCACAAGTACCCCCCGCACAGGCACAAGACGACCAAACAAAAGCCGCAAGCGCAATCGACCCCAATTTTCTGGCTTCACAGATGCAGATATTTCCCCAACAAGTTCACTGGCTTCATCAAGTTCAGCTCAACCAAAGAAGCGAAAGAATAAAAAAGATAAGAAAATATCAAAACAAACAGATTCGGTAGTAGCTCTTATCCAAACTGCCGAACAATCAAGAATCCCGTCACCACCCCGACCCGACTTACAATTGGGGCAAGTTTCACCACCGGACCCCAGAATTAGATATTTCGAATATGAGCAAGAACGGGAAATGTCGGTTTGGGATGCAGAGAATGAAATTTAAGCTAAAAAACTCAGCAAAACTGTCATGAACTACAATCACTTATTTAGTCTTGTTCCCGCCCCTTTGATCCAATTTTAATGTTAACTTTGCTTTTAATTTATTACAGTTGCTCTTCAATTGTTAGTCTTTAATTTATTCCAGTATTCGCCCTGCGAATCCAATTATTCCTGTGTGTGCATTTAAATTATTCAGTATAATGTATTCAGTTTACATGTTGAGAATTTGACGCGTCGTCGCTTTACGATTCCAAAATAATTTAACATTTGTAGTACCTCTACATTTTGAGTTAAGTTATGTTCATCCCACTCATTTGCATGTTTTGTGTTGATTCTAAAAAATTGTAAATACATTAAAATTTTTTTTTGTCACGAGGGAAATGTGATACGTATGGATACCTAAATATATATCGAAACCTTTATGTGTACTAAATTATTTACCCTCTATATCTATCATTATATCATGTGTTTTATAACTAAAAGTTATGACTTCTATTTATTCACCTATATTAATATTCCCGTTAGTCTACTAAATTATTTCATATTTTGTTCCTGCTAGTTTATTATTAGTAATCATAATTTCATTTAGTCAGTCTGAATTCAAGTTACTCTAGAAACGCTCTTCATAATTCTAAGCTAAACTTAGCAACGGATTCGCACCGCGTTTCCAATAATCAAAATTCGTAATACACAATTAGTTGTGTATTCGCTCTGCAATTCCTAACACATTCTTGAGATAAAGTATTCGCAACGCGAATCCTAAACTATTCAGTAAGATAGAGTATAACAGATTCGCTATTTCGCTTTTCAAAATTTATCTGAGCCAATTAATTCAGTCCTTTATTTGTATCGACGTGGAAAAAAAACTGGTTTGGTTGACAATCTGAAAAAAAAACAAGTTTTTTCTCCTAAAAATAACACTTTCTGGTAATTGTTAAGTCCTTCGCAGTCTTTCAAAGCACAAACTCTACTTAATTTTTTTGTGCGTCAGATATGTACTAAAATTTCCTTAAAGAAATAGGCTTTTCATAAATTTATGTTCCTAAAGTGTGAAAACGGAATCGGGAATTTGTTTTTTTATCAAGAATATCAAACAAAAATTCGTCACTGAACTGAGACAGTTTCTAAATGTACACTATTGCATTTGAAGTCGCCTTAATTGCAATTATAATGATTTCACTTCAATCATGAAACATAGCAAAAAAGATGTTTCCTGAAACTTTGTTTTTCTTTGAAACCAAATTTTATGAAGTTTGGTTTTCGTTCCGTTTGGAATTTCAGATTCATTATCATGCTGTTTAGTTTTTTCTTGTGACTTTTTGTGATCAATTATTTAATTTCTTGGGACTTTATCAGTTCGGTCAGAGTTTTCAATCTTTCAATTCTTATCAGAACAAAAAACTGAATAAAGCAATTTGTCTACTGTTGACTAAAATTTTATTGTCAGTTCCTGGCTTCGGTAATCGTCGCTCGTTTTCAGCACTTGTTTCCGCTCTGTTATATGTCTTTTCGCTGAGTCATAAGCTTTTCTGGAATACTGCAATGATTAATCACACGTCAATCAAACGCCCGTGAGGTGGCGCAATCTTCTCCTCCAAGATTACCTTAAAGCGAGTCTATTTTTAGTGCTCTGCCATTCGCACGGTTATATATTTGCACCGTTTTGTCGGACAAAGGAGGAATTACATATAAATTAATTTTTTTGTACACTCTTTGCAATTTTAGATGCTTATCAAGTTTAGACTCGCTTCAAGGATAGTAAGCAGTTTCTGGGCTTCCTTTTTATTTTGGTCATAGTAATAGACTTCATTTGTAGCTTTTCTCTTCATCTAATGGTGAATTTGCCTCAATGTTGAAGAACAAGCGGAATGCCAAAAAAAATAATGACAAGTCATAAGCAGTGAGTATCTCTTTATGGTTAATCATAAATTTTGATTTGCACTCCGCTGCTGTTTTTGCGGTCTCTTAGATTCACATAAAATATTTCCCATTGTATTATTTACATTGCATGACAACCAATTTTCCAGATGTTTATTTTGCTCAAATAAGGTTGTTGGTATTTAAGATTTCGTCTTAGTATTACATGTTGCTTGGAGATCAACAAAGCCTATGATTAGTGCCCTCAATAGCTTATGATGGAAGGGTGTGCAGCTACGGAATTTTAAGATAATTCATGTTTGTCTCGAATTTTGTTACGATTTACCGAAAATTTTACTTTAATAGCCAACATAGACTGGTGTATCAAGGATGGTTTGTTCGTGTTGTTTGCTAACTTTTTCTATTCTGGATTTGAAATGGTCATAAATTACAGGGGTTGGCTTTAACTACAAAACAAGGTCAGTTTTATAGTTTTCAAATAGTTTTCGTTTTTTATTTGGTTTATCAATCAGATAAAAATCTATTCAAATGAATCCTATTTAAATTTGAAATGATTTGATTTCATTGATGGAAGAAAAACGATTAATGAAACATAACAAAGTTTTTTTAAAAAAAAAAAATTTGCATAAACTTAGGCATTGCGCAAACAAATTAAAACAATAGAAAATATGAAAAAATCCGTAGAATAATGTCAGCGCCAACATAAGAAACAAATTCGTGCAAATTAATTTATCTAACTGTTTTTAGGCAAAAATTGATATTTTACAATTTATTTTGATAAAAGGTGCACAGTTTTAGTTGGGGCTATTTTTGCTATTTTTTGTTGTTTGCTGAATTCATCGACAGATTTTTGTTACGACCATATAACGTACAATCACTTCAAATCTGCTTTTTGTTCAAGCAATTCCTAAAAAAATGCCTGCTGGAGGACATTTTTGATTCTTATTGAAGCAAGGTTTTTGATTGTTTTCTTCGAAAATTGAACGCAGATCATATTTCTGCACTTAGTAATTTCTGCACGTTTTAATTTCCGCAGGTGCCTGTAGTCTTACCGCTGTTCAATTGTGATTTGTGCCAGCTATTGTGTAGAACTTTATGGTTATAAGTTTCGCGGCATCTTGGCACTGATCTTTTGTTTGTTTATAAAAGCTGTCAATGCGCCATAGAATTCCACAAAATGTTGACTGGCAGTTCAATCAATTTCTTTACGCTACAAAAATGGCTTGGTCAAGGGTCGAAGAGTTTGGCCAACATAGTTGGAATTGCATCCAACAAAAATGGAGTTTGTATACCACATTAGGTTTAAGATTGCCTTCTGAACATGATTTCAGGGAGAGCAAGCATGTTCGAAATTTAAGTTTGATGAAGGTCTTTCCGCAAATCCTAATGACCTGCGCTTCAATTGCAGGCTGACATTACTTCAATTCCTCTGTGAAAATTAAGGTGTAACATCTTTGGCTTTTGATTCGTGTCCTCTGTAGTATTAAATCAGCTCCGTTCTTCAGTTGGGGTTTACGTTCAACTTTTATAAGGCATCATTGAGTATTGCAGAACTCCAGTCTTTAGAGTATTGGTTTTCCTGACCAAAAATGGTTTTTATTCTTTCATAGCTTTGTCTACGATTTTTACAATTATAACTACAGATTTTTAGAGTTACGATTTATTATTGTGGTGGCGAACGCAGCTACTGAAGTTGAAGGTAGTTTCTTTTGGTTTTCGGTACCTTGTGCAGAAAACTTTTCCTTATTAATCAAATTCAACTGATAAATACAGAATGGCTTGTTCACGTTTTTCATCCATTTTTTTATTGTGGAACTGAAATTCTCACAAAAACTTTTCCTGGTTGAAGCAAGTTATAGGGTATTAGAAGTATTAGTGTAGAACATTAAAGTAGAACAACTAGAACATTGAAGTATCAGTTCAAATACAAAAAACTTGACTTTTGAAATTCAAAAATTATTCTGATACAAGTTAATTCGAATTTTTGTCAACCCCAACAAGTAAAAACCAACAACAGATAGGAATGAAAGGAAAATTCCGTTTTCAGGAATAGAAAGCGTTATAGCCGGGATTTTCAAAAACTCCGGAAAAAAAATTGAATTGTGTTTAGTGTAATAAATGTAAATAAAACGTTGTAAATGTGGTTTTTACTGTAAAAATTTTCAAAAAGTGATGTTACTTTAACTCAGTTCTTAGAATTAGAGTCAAAAACAAGTTGACATACATTGTCAATGATTTCAATTGATTTTTAAACCTGACGATGAACGCAATGTTCGAAAATGTTCGTTTTTTTAATCAATTTAAGTTTTAATTGACAATTACTTCTTCTCTGCGTCTTTAATCATTGTCAATTTGATTTTTAATGGGCCCAGAAAATGCGAGAGACAGCAAAAATTTAGTAATTTTCTGAAATGTTAGAGAAAGGATGGTTCATATTTTAGCAGCCAGCTCACTCCGTCACTCGGTAAAGAGTGTTCAATACAGTGAAATGAAGGAACTCCTGACAAAAATAACAACAGTACCTTGACTTTCTTTCGTACCCAATACAAAAAGTCGGTTGAAAAATGCGCAGAATCTTCTGTTCAAGGGCCGATTGCGCTCAAAAAAAGACATTGTTGTGTGGCATGATGTAATTAACAACAGCATCTCAAGCCACAAATCGAATAACTACAGACCAAGTAATGTACAAGAGGTAACAAACTACTTGACCACGAATAACAACAAGTATAAATTGCTGGTATGCTGTCAGCGCACTTGAACACCTGATATTTCACAGAGTTGCTGAGCACTGAGATACTGGTTCTGAGGGTGACAAAGCACCTAAAATCGAAACGGAAGGGAAAACACAGCTGGGCGACTACAGAATGCTCCACCAGGAACCATCCGGCATTTGAGATCAAATCACTGGAGATTGTCCGGCGCCACCAAGGAAATCAAAAGCTCTGCTCAAAAAAGGAAAAGGGAAAAACCTCGGAAAACAACAGAGGAAGGCGAGAGCAAAGGTAAGACTGGTAGAAATAGCACGGAACGAAAGTGTCGCTGGCTGCTGAACAATAGGGCTTTATTGCCCCTGTCTTTCAGCGAGCTTTCGTGATGTGCAAAATTATACACCAACCAAGGCTCAGATACTTTCTCAGGCACAATAACTACTTACAACAATTCCTATACTATGTAAAGTCTTCAAATAATCTATTAAACTGTAAATATTGATTAGATTTTTTGAAAAACTGCAATGATAATGATAACAATCCGGATTTTTTGGAGTTCTTTCAGAACAAGCGGTGCTGAGAAATTGCCCAGCATAAGAAATTAGAGGAAAAGACGTGCTGAACAAGGCCGTAGATTGTTCGAGGAAAAACTTGAGGAGGATAGGGGCATTCTCAGGAAAGAGTTAAAATAGAATTTTTACCTTAAATTGTGTACAGCATCAATCTTTGCTTTCACTCTTATGTTCCAATCATTTTGAACAACAAACTTATTGGACAGCAAAGACAACTAATTGTAACCTAACGATTCTGAAATAAAACTGCTCAATTTTTATGGGCTCAATTTGCGACCGCACTTTTGTAGAAAAGTACAGTGTCGGCAACCTTCCATTAGGAAGACAAACATTTGTTGAAGACCAAAGTAATACGTTTTGTGAATTAATCTTGCATAGAAAAAAACTAATTAGTTTAAGTCCTCTCTATTCAACCAAAACTATGTGAAATCTTTTTTCTGTAGCTTTTCTTTACAATAGACACCTGTGTGACAAGCAATTATATCAAAAATGCTATAGATTGCCAAATTTTTTTCGTTGTTTAGTATATTAATTCATGATAAACGACTACCTAACTGATAAAAAAAACAGTTTTTGCTACTTTTTAAACCCAGAACACCAATAGAATGTTATAAATTTGTATATTAAGCGGTATGTTGAGATGTGATTGTAACTCTTTCACGTTCTACTGATTCGTTTTTTTTGCATTGCTAATATTCTATTGGCTCTTTTGGAAATAATACTTGGATTGTTGCAAAAATTGCAAGTGCCTGCAAATCAAAAATGAGTTAGACAACTTTTATGTTTTATTTTCCACTTGAATACTCCTATCATGAGTTATTCTTACGCTTAGCACAATTTGTAATAATCTGGATTTTGTAATAATCTTGCATCAAAAATTAAAGTTGTTTTGATTCGCTTTAGCAGCAAATTTTGCTTCGTTTGAGTTTGAAGGAAAAATCCCTCAATTTTATGGTTTAAGATGATTTCCCTGAATCACTTTCACAATTATTAAGTGGTTTGCAGTATTTAAAAACAAGAGGTTTTTCATTGATTCATATTGTACAAAAGAGGTGCGCAAAAGTTTTTCAAAAGAAGTTTTTTCTTCCTCCTATCTTCATTTACTAAAAAATAGAAATAAGGTTTTCATCTGGTTCGTAAATTGAATAAGAAAGCTTGCAAATGTCAACTTTTGCTCATGCTATTTTGAAAATCATTTTTGAAAATCCTTTTTATGTTATATTTTTTACTTGAATTGTGCTAAAGCAAATAATGTGCAATAATCCTATCAAGAGTTTTTATTACGCTTATCAAAATTTGTAATTATATTCTGGAATTTTCTTGCATCAACAATTAAACTTTTTGGATACGCTTTAGCAGCAAATTTTTCTTTGTTTTGGTTTGAAGCGAAAATCCTTCAATTTTTTGGTTTAAAATGTTTTTCCTGGATCCCTATCACAATTTTTAAGTCGTTTGCAGTATTTAAATGCAGAAGGTTTTTCATTGATTCATTTTGTACAAATGATAAGCGCAAAAGTTTTTCAAATTAAATTTTTTCTTCCTATTTTTATTTACTAAAAAATAGAAATACTTTTTTTCTCTGGCATATAAATTGAAAAAGAAAGCTTGCGAATGTCAACATTTGCTCATGCTACTTTGAAACTCAAGAAAATGTTTAGCAAAATTGACCAAAATCGTTAATACCAACAGAATGAATGAGTATATGCGCAAATTCTGCCTTAATGTTCAAGTTGTTTCCCGGGCCGAGGCGTCCACCCGGATTCCACCGTTATTAAGAGAGAATAAACCTGTCAAGCAAATTACCCTCCTAAAAACACACTACAATTTTAGAGAAATTTTGCACTCTTAGAAATGCAACAATTACACTGTTAATAAATGGCACTAACGGTGTAAAAATAATATTTTTACACTCTTTACGCTCTTTTCCCCGTTATTTGTGGGCCAAATTGTCGTCCCGGGATTGTTTCAATCTTGTTGTCCACACAATTTGGACAAAGAGCTGCCTTTTGAAGATAATCCGCATTAAAAAAAGCCGTCTAAAAATTCTCATATTGTTTTTATAATAATCATAATTAGCAAAATTTGTAAACAGATTTGTAGAAGTACACTATGTGCTATCTACATATCAAAATATCAGGGACACAGTTCTCGGAGGTCAAATTAACAATTTTTTTGAATAGATCGAACTCGGAAAAGAAAACTAGTACATTTAAAACTAAACTAGCCAATAACTGCCATTTCAATTTTTTTGTCGTTTTCAATCTATTCAATTGAACATAGTCACCTGTTTCCCCCATAACAATTATATAACCAATTGTGTAAAACTCCAGACCTATTAAAATGTTTTTTTGTGAAATTGCAAAATGTTTCTGTTGTAAATTTTTAAATTGGCCGTTAAAGAAATTATAATTCTAAGCCCAGTACGTTGACAGATTTAACAACGCTTTTTAGCTATATAAAAAGTTTAGAGGAAACCAGACAGAAGATTTTCCTGTCAGAAAAGCTAATGTGTAATGGTGTTGCCAAAAACATTTGATTGATTCTATCAACATTCGGTATTTTGCTTTTCAAATTTATCTGAGCCCATTATTTCAGTCCTTTATTTGTATAGACGTGGAAAAAAAACGCATAGATTGACAATTTACAAGAAGACAAGTTTTTTCTACTAAAAATAACAACTTCTGGTAAATGTTAAGTCCTTCGCATTTTTTCAAAGCACAAAGTACTTTCTTAATTTTTTCACGTCAAATAAGTACTAAAATTTCCTTAAAGAAATAGGCTTTTCATAAATTTATGTTCCCAAAGTGTAAAAACGGAATCTGGAATTTGTTTTTTTATCAAGAATATCAAGAGAAAAAATTTGTCACAGAACTGAGACAGTTACTAAATGTACACTATTGCATTTGAAGTTGCCTAAATTACAATTATAATGATTTCACTTCAATCATGTAACGATCAAGTTTTTAATTTTTTGTGACTTTCTGTCAGTTCGGTCAGAGTTTTCAATCTTTCAATTCTTATCAGAACAAAAAACTGAATAAACCAATTTATCTACTGTTGACTAATATTATATTGTCAGTTCCTGGCTTCGGTATTCGTCGATCGTTTTCAGCAATTTTTTCCGCTCTGAAATAGGATTTTATCTGATTCATGAGCTTTTCTGGAATACTGCAATGATTAATCACACGTCAATCGAATGCCCGTGAGGTGACGCTATCTTCTCCTTTAAGATGACCTCAAAGCGAGTCTATTTTTAGTGCTCTGCCATTCGCACGGTTATATATTTGTACGTTTTGTCAGACAAAGGAGGAATTACATATAACTTAATTTTTTTTGTATACTCACTTCAAGGATAGTAGGCAGTTTCTGAGCTTCCTTTTTGTTTTGGTCATTGCAAGAAACTTCATTTGTAGTTTTTCTTTTCATCTAATTGTGAACTTGCCTCAATGTTGAAGAACCAGCGGAATGCCAAAAAAATTAATGCCAAGCCATATGCTGTGAGTCTCTCTTTATGGTTAATCATAAATTTTGATTTGCACTCCGCTACTGTTTTTCTGGTCTTTAAGATTCACATAAAAATTTTCCCATTGTATTATTTACATTGCTTGACGACCAATTTTCCAGATGTTCATTTTGCTCAAATATTGTTATTGGTCTTTAGGATTTCGTCTTAGTTTTACGTGTTGCTTGGAGATCAACAAAGCCTATGATTTGTACCCTGATTAGCTAATGGTGCAAGGGTGCGCAGCTACGGAATTTTAGGACAGTTCATTTGTCCCGAATTTTGTTACCATTTACCGAAAACTTTACTTTAATTGTCAACATAGACTGGTGCATCAAGGATGATTTGTTCGCCTTTTTGCTCACTTTTTCAATTTTGCAATTGAAATGGTCATAAAACGTTTTACTATCTGAAGCAAATTACAGGGGTTGGCTTTAACGACAAAACAAGCTCAGTTGTATATCTTTCAAAAATTTCCCGTTTTTTAACTGGTTTATCAATCAGATAAAAATCTACTCAAACGAATCCTATTTCATATTAAAATGATCTGATTTCATTTGTGGAAGAAAAACGATAAATGAAACATAACAAAGTTTTTTTAAAAAAAAAATGCGCATGTACTTAAGCTTTGCGCAAACAAATCAAAACAACGGAAAAATTGAAGAAATTCATAGAAAAATGTCAACGTCAACGGAGGAAACAAATTCGTGCAAAAAATATATCTAACTGTTTTTAGGCAAAAAATGATATTTAAAAATTTCTGTTGATAAGAGGCGCACAGCTTTAGCTGGGGCTATTTTCGGAGTTTGGTTGCTTTTTGATCAATTCATTGACAAATTTTGTTACGACTATATAACGTACAATCACTTCAAATTCGCTTTGTGTTCAAGCAAATCCCATTGTTGATTCTTATTGGAGCCAATTTTTTGATCATTTGCTTCGAAAATTGAGGTCAGATCATATTTTCTGCACTTAACTGTTCAATATCACATCTTGGTTCCTGTATTTGTACCGCTGTTCAATTGCGATTTGCGCCAGCTATTTTGGAGAACTGTCATGGTTATGAGTTTTTCGGCATCATGGCACTGATCTTTTGTTTTTTATAAAGGCTGCCAGTGCGGCATAGAATTCCGCAAAATGTTGACTTTCAGTTCAATCAACTTCTTTACGCTACAAAAGTCGCTTGGTCAAGGGTCGAAAAGTTTGGCCAACATAATTGGAATTGCATCCAAAAAACGGAGTTTGTATACCACACTAGGTTTAAGATTGCCTTCGGAACTTGATTTCAGGGAGAACAAGCTTTCTCGAAATTTAAGTTTGATGAAGATCTTTTTGCGAATCTTTTTGACTTTGCGTTTCAATTGCAGGCTGATATTACTTAAGTTCCTCTGTAAAAATGAAGGTGTAACATATTTCGCTTGTGATTCGTGTCATCTGCAGTATTAAATCAGCCCCATTCTTCAGTTGTGGTTTACGTCCAATTTTTTTAAGGCATCATTGCTGAAGACCAGTTTTTAGAGTATTGGTTTTTCTGACAGAATATGGTTGTTTTTCTTTGATAGCTTTCTCTACGATTTTTACTATTACAATTACAGATTTTTAGAGTTACGATTTTTTATTGTCCTGCAGAACGAAACTACGGAAGTTGAAGATAGTTCAAGTTTCTCTTGGTTTTCGGTACCCTGTACAAAAAAACTTTTCCTTATTCATCAAATTGGACTGATATATACAGGATGGCTTGTTCAAGTAATTCATTCATTTTTTCGATTCTGGAACTGAAATTCTCATGAAAATTTTTCCTCGTTGAAGCCGGTTATTGGGTATTAGAAGTATTAGTTTAGAACATTGAAGTAGAACAATTATAACATTGAATTATTTGTTCAAATACACAAAATTAGTTTTTTTTTAAATTCGTAAATTATTCTGGTACATGTTAATTCGAATTTTTGTCAACCCCAACAAGTAAGAAAACAACAGCAGATAGGAATGAAAGTAAAAATCCTTTTTCAGGAGTAGAAAGCATTACAATCGGGATTTTATAGAAAATCCGGAATAAAAATTGAATTGATTTTAGTGTATTAAGTTTAATTAAAACGTTGTAAATGTGATTTTGACTGTAAAATCAAGGACAATTTAAATACTTTGTAAATGATTTCAATTGATTTTTAAACCTGAAGATGAACGCACGCAATAATCGTAAATTTTAGTTCTTTTTAATCAATTTGAGTTTTAATTGAAAATTACTTCTTCCCTACATCTTTAATCATTGTCAGTTTGATATCTAACTGTTTCTGAGCTCCCTTTTTGCTTTGGTCATAGTAAGAGACTTCATTTGTAGCTGTTCTCTTTTTCTAATGGTGAATTTGCCTCAATGTTGAAGAACAAGCGGAATGCCAAAAAAATTAATGCCGAGCCATAAGCAGTGAGTATCTCTTTATGGTGAATCATAAATTTTCATTTGCACTCCGCTACTGTTTTTGCGGTCTTTCATATTCACATAATGTTTTTCCTTTTTTAATATTTACATTGATTGACGACCAGTTTTCCAGATGTTCATTTTGCTCAAATATTGTTATTGGTTTTTAGGATTTCGTCTTAGTATTACATGTTGCTTGGAGATCAACAAAGCCTATGATTAGTGCCCTCAATAGCTTATAATGGAAGGGTGTGCTGCTACGGAATTTTAAGATGGTTCATGTTTGTCCCGAATTTTGGTACCATTTACCGAAAACTTCACTTTAATTTTCAATATAGATTGTTCTATCCAGGATGGTTTTTTTGCCTTTTCTGCTCACTTTTTCTGTTTTGGAGTTGAAGTGGTCATAAAACGTTTTCCTAGCTGAAGCAAATTACAGGGGTTGGCTTTAACTACAAAACAAGGTCAGTTGTATATCTTTCAAATATTTCTCGTTTTTTAACTGGTTTATCAATCAGATAAAAATCAACTCAAATGAATCCTTTTTAAAATTAATATGATTTGGTTTCATTGATGGAAGAAAAACGATAAATGAAACATAACAAAAATTTCTTTTAAAAAATGCGAATAAACCTAATCATTGAGCAAATAAACTAAAACAACAGAAAAACTGCAAAAATCCATTAAAAAATGTCAACGCCAACAGAAGAAACAAATTACTGCAAAGAATATATATAACTGTTTTTAGCAAAAAATGATATTTTACATTTTCTGTTGATAAGAGGCGCACAGTTTTAGCTGGGGCTATTTTTGGTCTTTAGTTGCTTTTTGATCAATTCATTGACAAATTTTTGCTACGACTATATAACGTACAATAACTTCAAATGTGCTTTTTGTTCATGCAAATCCTAATGAATAGCGTGCTTGAATTCATTTTTGATTTCTAATGGAGCGAATTTTTTGATCATTTGCTTCAAAAATTGAGGTCAGATCATATTTAATGCACTTAACTGTTCAATATCAAATCTTGGTTCCTGTATTTGTACCGCCAATTGCGATTTGCGCCACTTATTTTGTAGAACTTTTATGGTCATGAGTTTTTCGGCATCATGGCACTGATCTTTTGTTTTTTTTGTATAAAAGCTGACAGTGCGCCATAGAAATCCGCAAAAAGTTGACTTGCAGTCCAATCAACTTCTTTACGCTACAAAATTCTCTTGGTCAAGGGTCGAAAAATTTGGCCAACATAGTTGGAATTGCATCCAAGAAAAATTGAGTTCGAATAGGTTTAAGATTGCCTTCGGAACTTGATTTGATGAAGAGCAAGCATGTTCAAAATTTAGTTTTGATGAAGGTGTTTTTGCAAATCTTTGCAAATCTTTTTAACTTAGCGCTTCAATTGCAGGCTGATATTATTTCAGTTCCTCTGTAAAATTGAAGGTGTAACATCTTTGGCTTTTGATTCGTGTCCTGTGTAGTATTAAATCAGCGCCATTCTTCAGTTGTGGTGTACGTCCAATTTTTTTAAGGCATCATTGCTGAAGACCAGTTTTTAGAGTATTGGTTTTTCTGACCGAATATGGTTGTTTTTCATTCAGATTTTCGTCCGCGATTTTTACAGTTACAATTACAGATTTTTAGAGTTACGATTTTTTTATGGTAGGGCACGCAACTACGGAAGTTGAAGATAGTTCAAGTTTCACTTAGTTTTCGGTATCTTGTACAGAAAACTTTTCATTATTCATCAAATTCGACTGATATATACAGGATGGCTTGTTCACGTTTATCTTTCATTTTTTTTATTGTTGAACTGAAATTCTCATAAAAATTTTTCCTTGTTGAAGCAAGTTATTGCGTAATAGAAGTATTAGTTTAGAACACTGAAGTAGAACAATTAGAACATTGAAGTATCAGTTCAAATACAAAAAATTTGACTTTTGAAATGCAAAAATTATTCTGATACATGTTAATTTGAATTGTTGTCAACCCCAACAAGTAGAAAACAACAACAGATAGGAATGAAAACAAAATACCTTTTCAGGAATAGAAAGCATTACAACCGGGATTATCAAAAACTTCCGAAAAAAATTAAATTGTTTTTAGTGCATTAAGTGTAAATAAAACGTTGTAAATGTAATTTTAACTGTAAAATCAAGGACAATTTAAATACTTTGTAAATGATTTCAATTGATTTTTAAACCTGAAGATGAACGCAATAATCGTAAAATTTAGTTCTTTTTAATCAATTTGAGTTTTAATTGAAAATTACTTCTTCCATACATCTTTAATCATTGTCAGTTTGATATCTAACTGTTTCTGAGCTCCCTTTTTGTTTTGGTCATAGTAAGAGATTTCATTTGTAGCTGTTCTCTTTTTCTAGTGGTGAATTTGCATCAATGTTGAAGAACAAGCGGAATGCCAAAAAAATTAATGCCAAGCCATAAGCAGTGAGTATCTCTTTATGGTGAATCATAAATTTTGATTTGCACTCCGCTACTGTTTTTGCGGTCTTTCAGATTCACATAAAGTTTTTCCTTTTTTATTATTTACACTGATTGACGACCAGTTTTCCAGATGTTCATTTTGCTCAAATATTGTTATTGGTTTTAAGGATTTCGTCTTAGTATTACATGTTGCTTGGAGATCAGCAAAGCCTATGATTAGTGCCCTCAATAGCTTATAATGGAAGGGTGTGCTGCTACGGAATTTTAAGATGGTTCATGTTTGTCCCCAATTTTGGTACCATTTACCGAAAACTTCACTTTAATTTTCAATGTAGATTGATGTATCCAGGATGGTTTTTTTTGCCCTTTCTGCTCACTTTTTCTGTTTTGGAGTTGAAGTGGTCATAAAACGTTTTCGTAGCTGAAGCAAATTACAGGGGTTGGCTTTAACTACAAAACAAGGTCAGTTGTATATCTTTCAAATATTTCTCGTTTTTTGACTGGTTTATCAATCAGATAAAAATCAACTCAAATGAATCCTTATTAAAATTAAAATGATTTGGTTTCATTGATGGAAGAAAAACGATAAAAGAAACATAACAAAAATTTCTTTTAAAAAATGCGAATAAACCTAATCATTGAGCAAATAAACTAAAACAACAGAAAAACTGAAAAAATCCATTAAAAAATGTCAACGCCAACAGAAGAAACAAATTACTGCAAAGAATATATCTAACTGTTTTTAGCAAAAAATGATATTTTACATTTTCTGTTGATAAGAGGCGCACTGTTTTAGCTGGGGCTATTTTTGGTCTTTAGTTGTTTTTTGATCAATTCATTGACAAATTTTTGCTACGACTATATAACGTTCAATAACTTCAAATGTGCTTTTTGTTCATGCAATTCCTAATGAATTGCGTGCTTGAATTCATTTTTGATTTCTAATGGAGCGAATTTTTTGATCAGTTGCTTCGAAAATTGAGGTCAGATCATATTTAATGCACTTAACTGTTCAATATCAAATCTTGGTTCCTGTATTCGTACCGCCAATTGCGATTTGCGCCACCTATTTTGTAGAAATTTTATGGTCATGAGTTTTTCGGCATCATGGCACTGATCTTTTGTTTTTTTTATATAAAAGCTCACAGTGCACCATAGAAATCCGCAAAAAGTTGACTTGCAGTCCAATCAATTTCTTTACGCTACAAAATTATCTTGGTCAAGGGTCGAAAAATTTGGCCAACATAGTTGGAATTGCATCCAAGAAAAAATGAGTTCGAATAGGTTTAAGATTGCCTTCGGAACTTGATTTGATGAAGAGCAAGCATGTTCGAAATTTAGTTTTGATGAAGGTGTTTTTGCAAATCTTTGCAAATCTTTTTAACTTAGCGCTTCAATTGCAGGCTGATATTATTTCAGTTCCTCTGTAAAATTGAAGGTGTAACATCTTTGGCTTTTGATTCGTGTCCTGTGTAGTATTAAATCAGCGCCATTCTTCAGTTGTGGTTTACGTCCAATTTTTTTAAGGCATCATTGCTGAAGACCAGTTTTTAGAGTATTGGTTTTTCTGACCGAATATGGTTGTTTTTCTTTCAGATTTTCGTCCACGATTTCTACAGTTACAATTACAGATTTTTAGAGTTACGATTTTTTTTTATGGTAGGGCACGCAACTACGGAAGTTGAAGATAGTTCAAGTTTCACTTAGTTTTCGGTATCTTGTACAGAAAACTTTTCATTATTCATCAAATTCGACTGATATATACAGGATGGCTTGTTCACGTTTATCTTTCATTTTTTTTATTGTTGAACTGAAATTCTCATAAAAATTTTTCCTTGTTGAAGCAAGTTATTTCGTAATAGAAGTATTAGTTTAGAACACTGAAGTAGAACAATTAGAACATTGAAGTATCAGTTCAAATACAAAAAATTTGACTTTTGAAATGCAAAAATTATTCTGATACATGTTAATTTGAATTGTTGTCAACCCCAACATGTAGAAAAAAACAACAGATAGGAATGAAAACAAAATACCTTTTCAGGAATAGAAAGCATTACAACCGGGATTATCAAAAACTTCGGAAAAAAATTAAATTGTTTTTAGTGCATTAAGTGTAAATAAAACGTTGTAAATGTAATTTTAACTGTAAATAATTTCAAAAATTCGATGTTATTTTAACTCCGTTCTTAGAATTAGATTCAAAAACAAGTTCATATACATTGTCAATGATTTCAATTGATTTTTAAACTTGACGATGAACGCAATGTTCGAATGCGTTCGTTTTTATAATTAATTTAAATTTTAATTGACAATTACTTCTTCTCTGCATCTTTAATCATTGTCAGTTTGATTTTTAATGGTCCCAGCAAATGCGAGAGACCGCAGAAACTTAGTAATTTTCTGAAATGTTAGAGAAAGGATGGTTCATATTTTAGAAGACATCTCACTCCATCACTCGGTAAAGAGTGTTCAATACAGTGAAATGAAGGAACTCCTGACGAAAATAACAACAGTACCTTTCTTTCAAACCCAAAACAAAAAGTCGGTTGAAAAATGCGGAGAATTTTCTGTTCAAGGGCCCATTGCCCACAAGGACCGACATTGTTGTGTGGCATGATGTAATTAACAACAGCAAATCAAGCCACAAATCGAATAACTACAGACCAAGTAGTGTAAAAGAGCTAACAAACTACTTGACCACGAATAACAACAAGTTTAAAGTGCTGGTATACTGTCAGCCCACTTGAACACCTGATATTTCATAGAGTTGCTGAGCACTAAGATACTGGTTCTGAGGATGACAAAGCACCTAAAATCGAAACGGAAGGGAAAACACAGCTGGGAGACTACAGAATGCTCCACCAGGAACCATCCGGCATTTGAGATCAGATCACTGGAGATTGCCCGGCGTCACCAAGGAAATCTAAACGCGCTTTTCAAAAAAGGAAAAGGGAAAAACCTCGGAAAACGACAGAGGAAGTCGAGAGCAAAGGTAAGACTGGTAGAAATAACACGGAACGAGAGTGTAGCTGCTGAACAATAGGGCTGTATTGCCCCTGTCTTTGAGCAAAATTTTGTGATGAGCGAAATTATACCACAACCAAGGCTCAGATACGTTCTCAGGCACAACAACTACTTACAACAATTCCTATGCTATGTAAAGTCTTCAAATAATCTATTAAACTATAAATAGCGATTAGATTTTTTGAAAAACTGTAATAATAATGATAAAAATCTGGATTATTTGGAGTTCCGAATACCCAAAAACGAAGCTTTTTCGGAACAACGGTGCACAGCGTTCAGCTTAAGCTCTTAAGGAAAAAAAGAAGACGTGCGGAACAAGGCCGTATATAGTTCGAGGAAAAAATGGGGAGGATAGGGGAATAAAATGGGGAGGATAGGAAAAAAATGGGGAGGATAGGGGAGGATAGGGGCAGGAAACAGGTGAAAATAAAAATTTTGCTTTCAATTGTGTACAGCATCACAAAGTAAAAAGAGATCATTCTAAATTGATTAAAAAGAGACCTAATGACAAGTTAGCTGTCTGAGAGACAGGACCGGCTTTTGCAGAATGGATCTTATAATATTATTTTTACCCTGTGCGGTGTTGAACTGCCAAATTTTGTCATGGACGTCTTAACATTAAGCCAAAGCATCCAGTCAGGGGCAAATTTAATGAAGTGCTCTTCCTTGCGGATGTAGACAGATTAGTTCGTGAGCAAAAGGAGAACAACACTGATGGTGAAAAGTTATGAGAAATAGAATTGCCTGCCAAATTGTATGCCAAGAATGTAAGTGAGACACTAATAGAGAGGGGGGATAAAGAGCTAATGTTTTTTTGAAAAATCAAAATTTACTAGCTGAACCATTTGATGAAAGTTGCTGGTTTTCTGTTATAAGACAGACAACATACTTGGATAAGCTAAAGGAAACCCTCAGTTCCAGTAAGTTTTAACCTCGTAATAGAGAAAGTGATGACACAACAATAAAAAAGGAGAAACTGATAAATAGCAGTTTGCATCACTTAATGAAACAGGGATAGATAAGTGAAACGATTTATCACAGGCTCAGAACAACTGGATCGCAACCGGTCAGGCTTTATGGTCTTGCTAAAGTACATAACAGTGGTACGCCGCTCCGGCTTCTTCTGTCAATACCCTTGAGCAGTTACGAGAACCTCAATAAATTTCTCTCTCCCTTTTTCGAGAAGTTACCAGGAGCAAATATTGAGACTAGCTCGAAATATGCCAGAGCCACCCTAGAGGCCACAAAATTGGATGAAGATGGGCTAGTTGTATCTCTCGACGTTAAAAGTTTATACACAAAAGTACCTTTTGAGGAAGCAAATGAAATTGCGCTTAAAGAATTGTACTCCAGTGACGAGGTACCTGAGATTCCGAGGTCACCTATGAAGAGCCTTTTGAGACTAGCCATAACTAATGTTCACTTCAAGTGTAATAATATCTGGTACACTCAATCGGACGATTTAGCAATGAGTGTTTCGCTGGCTGTAATTTTGGCTAATTTGTGGATGAAATCTTTTGAAAAATCCTTGCAGAGACCAATTGAGGGAAGGGAGAACAAAACTCCTGACACAAAGGTGATATGCATTGACTGTAACCGACGCGTTACTTTTCGAGGGGAAGGGTCGAGTGTCAATCACAAAAAAACTGGTTTCATGCAAGATGGCAAGGTATAAGTGAGACAGAATATAAGACCATGCGGGAAATTGTTTGGATCTGTTCCTATTGTGCAGAAGAGGGTAGAAAAGAGGACACACTGGAATTGAAGTTATTCAAGAGGTATATGGATGACATAGTGTGCACGGTAAAGGGAAACCCTCTAGATTACCTTGAGTATGAAAATTCTCTTCACAAGAACTTACAATTCACTCTTGTGACATCAAACGGAAGTGGAGACCTGGCATTCCTAGATCTAAACATAAACCTAAATTAAGACAGAAAAATCAGCTGTCATTGATGTCAAAAATCAACTGATACCGGCATAATCCTAAACTTCCGTAGCTGTGCACCGTTACAACATAAGAGAAATGTGATTCAAGGGACTGTGCATAGGATTTTTAATGCGACCAGTGACTGGCAATGCTTTGATGTAGCTCTTAAGAAAAATCAAGAGATCTGGACTGAAAATCAATACCCGACGGAGTGGTCCTCCAGTATTGTTAATAAGACGTTGGATAAAATAGACACGAAGGAAAAGGTCACAGCAAACCACTTCAAAATGAACAACATCCTAAAAAAGTTAAAAGTTTTAACAATAGGGAGCCTAAACCTAGTTTTTTTTCAATACAGAGGAATCATCACGCAAAATTTTGCAATTAGACTGAAAAAATTGTGTGATAACCAAATCATTTTCACAACAAGAAAGGTAAGAACTTGCTTGCCCACCCTGAAATCATCTTTTGATAAGAATCTGAAATCCCATATAGTATATAAAGTTACATGTAACGGATCAGTTCCATCTATGTTGGCCAAACCAGCCGAAATGTTACCACTTTAAATTTGGGCATAAAAAAAATGATTCCCCTGTGGGACGACCCCTCGTTGAGTGTTGTGGTACAGCGCATAATATTGATTAGAAGATTCTTGATGCATGTCGCGGTGTTGTAAAACTAATGACGATAGAAGTGATCTACATCAAAAAGTTGCAACCGCAATTAAATACGCGCAATGAGTACCGGGGCGGGAATTGACACTGAAGTATTAGTTCAAATACAAAATATTTGACTTTTGAAATTCAAAATTTTTTCTAGTACATGTTAATTCAAAACTTTGTCAACCCCAACGAGTAAAAAACAGCAACAGATAGGAACGAAAGTAAAAATCCCTCTTCAGTAATAGAAAGCATTATGCCCGGGAATTTCAAAAACTCCGGAATAAGTATTGAATTGATTGAGTTTGTATAGGTTTAAGATTGCCTTCGGAACTTGATTTTAGGTAGGGCAATTATGTTCGAAATTTATTTTTGATGAGGTTTTTTCCTAAATCCTTTTGACTTAGCGCTTCAATTGCAGGCTGATATTATTTCAGTTCCTCTGTAAAAATGAAGGTGTAACATCTTTGGCTTGTGTTTCGTGTCCTCTGTGGTTTTGAAGCAGTGCCATTCTTCAGTTGTGACTTACGTTCAATTTTTTTAAGGCAGCATTGCCGAAGACCAGACTTTAGAGTTTTGGTTTTTCTGACCGAATATGTTTGTTTTTCTTTCAGATTTTTGTCTACGATTTTTAGAATTACAATAACAGATTTTTAGAGTTACGATTTTTTATTATGGTGGGGCACGCAACTACGGAAGTTGAAGATAGTTCAAGTTTCACTTAGTTTTCGGTATCTTGTACAGAAAACTTCTCATTATTCATTAAATTCGATTGATATATACATAATGGCTTGTTCACGTTTTTCATCCAATTCTTTTATTGTGGAACTGAAATTCTCATAAAAGTTTTTCCTTGTTGAAGCAAATTATTGCGTAATAGAAGTATTAGTTTAGAACACTGAAGTAGAACAATTAGAACATTGAAGTATCAGTTAAAAAACAAAAAATTTGACTTTTGAAATGCAAAAATTATTCTGATACATGTTAATTTGAATTGTTGTCAACCCCAACAAGTAGAAAACAACAACAGATATGAATGAAAGTAAAACTCCCTTTTCAGGAATAGAAAGCATTATACTCTCGATTTTCAAAAACTCCGGAAAAAATTAAATGGTTTTTAGTGCATTAAGTGTAAATAAAACGTTGTAAATGTAATTTTAACTGTAAATAATGTCAACAATTCGATGTTATTTTAACTCAGTTCTTAGAATTAGAGTCAAAAACAAGTTGATATACATTGTCATTGATTTCAATTTTTTAAAACCTGGCGATGATCGCAATGTTCGAAAACGTTCATTTTTTAAATCAATTTAAGTTTTAATTGACAATTACTTCTTCTCTGTAAGTTATTGGGGTTCACTTTTTCACAAAAGTAATGTAATTTTTATATCTTTTCCTAATTCGGTCATCATATACAATTGAAATGATATATTTCCACTATGAAAGAAAAACGATTAAATAAACTTAACATTTTTTTCAGAAATTTTTTTAAATTTTAAGCATTGCGCAAACAACGAAGCAAGAAAAAATGTTAGAAATTATGTGGAAAATTGTCAACGCCCGCAGCCAAAAGTATTATTATTATTATTGTTATTCTTATTATTATTCTTATTAATATTATTATTATTATTATTATTATTATTATTATTATTTTTATTATTATTATTATTGTTATTATTATTATTATTATTATTATTATTATTATTATTATTATTATTATTATTATTATTATTATTATTATTACTATTATTATTATTATTATTATTACTAATATTAATTTTATTATTGTTATTATTATCAGTTTACGCACCATTTACAAACTCAAAAGTGCTTTCAAAGTCAAATATTAAATTAAAAATTTTCAGTTTTGTGCGATAATCAAATTCATGGGGTATTAGTTTCATCTCAAAAAGCAACGTATTCAAAGGAACAGCAAAACTGAATGATCTCCGCCCCATTGCAGTT
Source organism: Convolutriloba macropyga (assembly GCF_964194025.1). Lineage (NCBI taxonomy): Eukaryota > Metazoa > Xenacoelomorpha > Acoela > Convolutidae > Convolutriloba > Convolutriloba macropyga. Next base: position 44,745,547 of record NC_134481.1, on the reverse strand, counting down.
GTGACATTAGGAACCTTCAAATCGTACGCAAATTAGCATCTAGTTACCTTATTGTTTCGGAAAACTAATGGGCCAAATTACATCGGATTTTTCCACGGATGGTGAATCAAACGGTGACCAAAAAGTAGAATTTTGTAGAGGATGCGTTGTTTCGTGGGTAGCCAATGAAGTTCGTTGATGTAGTTTGCTTTTGGTGAACCAGGTGATAGCCTAAAAATGAGACGATATGCTGAGTTCATTATACGCTGTAATTTCTGTATAATATACACAGGTAGTCCATAGTACAGTGACTTGTAGTAATCTAGTCGCAAGAAAATCATTACTCAAACTACCTCGATCAACGACATTCTGTCGACTGTATCTCTGATGGAATAAATATTTCTACTAATTTTTCGCAGGAAGTAATAACATGTACGACACACATAAATAAGTTGTTTCGTGCATGAAAGTCTAGTATCTAAGTTGAAGACCAACAAAGTAACATTGATAGAACAATTGGCATCTGCTCCAAGTTCAATATCGCTGTTTAAACTATTCTTTCTACTAATAAACAGGTATTCAATTTTATTCGAGTTTAATCGGAGCTTAGCACCACTGAACCACTTTTGCAGAGTCGTAAGTATCAAATCAGAAACCCCCTGATTTATCGTAGCATGTTAAAAAAAATAGGTAACAGTGTCATTGGCATAAAAATGATAATTGACATCAAGACGTTCAAACAGAACTTCCAGAGGAAAAAGATTGCATGAAAAATGAACGGGACCTAGAGCAGATCCTTGAGGAACACTCTTTTTTATAGTTCTTGACATCGAATATTCACCATCAATCAACGTTTATGGAGATCTACTACTCTGATAACTAATTAAAAAGCTAAGCACTTTAACTTTGAAACCCTAATTTGTTTCAAGAATTGAAAGAAGTAATTCATGATCGATTGAGAGTGTCAAAGGCATCTGATAGATCAAGTCCAATATAAAAAATGCTTTTTGTCCGATCTAAACTGAGGAGCAAATCATTTGTCACCCTAACCAGCGCTTTTTCTGTAGAAAAAAACTTCCTGTAGGCACTTTGGTACTTGCTAAAGAGACTAATATTTTCGAGGTGTTCACGTATTTGCATGAAAGCCGCCCGTTCTAAAAGTTGTGAAAGGAAACTTAGGTCTGAGATAGGTCAAAAATTTGAAAAATCTTAATTGCAAAAATTTGCTTTCCTCAAGTGGTGCTTAACAATGGCCATTTTAAGGGAGGGGGGAAACATCCCGCCTTCAGCGAAAGATTAAGAAGTTCCAGGAGGTCGAGAAAATAATAATTAGGAAAGGACTTTACAAGATTTGTCGGCATGGTGTCCAGTGGAGATGTACTGTTTGACGACGCCAAAATCGAATCTGTAAACTGACTTATCAAACAACTCTGTGAACGAACTCATTGAGTTAACTTCAATTTTCAGAATTTCATGACCCATCGCACTGGGAATCTATGCAATAATACTTTCCACTTTAGTTGTAAATAACTCGTTGAAGTCGTTTGCAAGCTGATTTTGTTTTCAGTTTTCGGAAGTTGTTCTACATCTTGACCCAGAAGCAATTTTAATATGGCAAGCTTTTTACGGCTACCATTTTCCATCAACGCATTCTAAATGTATAATCTACGCTTCTCTAAGAACTTTTTTAAAAAAACAAATGGGTAACATTACATTTTCATATTCAGATTTCAGTACAGAAGTTTTCGACTTTCTGTATTTACGTTCTGCTTTTCTCTTCTTTCGTTTAAATCTCAGAAGCTCGTAGTCAAATAATGGGCATTGATGTTTAGTAAATATTTTCATTTTGAGTGGTAGAACGGAATCCAAAAAATTCTCCTCAATGGTAGAACACCTTAGATATATATCCCATGCTTCATCATTACTTGAGGCAACATCAAATATTGAGCATGACTTCAATAATTTAATAAAACCATCTGACTCAATTTTCTTCCAATTTCTATGCATCAAACGTTGTTAAGATTTGCATTTTTCACACTGCTGACCGAGAAACAAATAAACGAACGGTCCGAAGAAGTAATGAAGCTGTTCGATTTAACGTTAATTGAAGTATTGTTTGACCAGACAAAATCTTCAAAAAATAAGTTCAAAAATTTTGAGGTGTCGTTTTTTACATTCAATGAAATGTTAAAATCACCCAGGAGAACAATCTTGTCGAATTGTAGCCTTTTCTCTTCAAAAAGAATAGTAAACTGATCAATGAAAGATTTAACATTTAATCCAGGTGGTTCATAAACAACGATCACTAAATAACTGGTAGCCCCAACAGTTAAAGAGCATAACAGCATTCAAAAAGTTCAGAGTTAAACTCTTCAAAAATTTCCAAATTGAGATAGATATCTGTAAATCAGGCAAATTCCACCTCTTTTATTTACCCTTGGTGCACTATAGAAAAATAACCCGGGGGACATGCTCGCTGCTTTAGAGTAAAATCGTCATCTGAGTTGTTCGTAATCCACAATTTTATAAATACTCCCAAACTAATTTCATTTACTTCCAAGAGGGCATTTACATCTTTCGTTTTGTTCCTGACAGAGCGTACATTATATAGACAAACGTTTATTTTTGTAGATCTTTGTTTCGCCGATTTTTGTTTTAATGGAGGATGGGCTAGTAGTCAATTTTGATCCACTTTTTTAGCGAATCACGGGCGGCTTCATTCAGGTAAAATCTTTACACCGTAACTTTTTCAGGCCAGAAATCAGGTATCTCAATTTTCTCTTCATCAAACTTAAATACACATTGGAAGGCTTTCAATTGAGTTTCTGACTTTGAAATTTGGCGAATATGAAGTAGTTCGACGTTCTGTTCTACACAGTACGCCTCCAGTTTTGGATGCTGTTATATTCTGACTCAACCGACCTGCATATAAGTGCTGGCGCTTAAGAAGTTTTTTGTTCATCTCCTTGATGACTGCTGGATTGGAGTTCATTTCCATTTTTACATGCTCAGTTGATCTTAGTTTTTTCTGTACAGTATCAAATTCAAAATCATCCGCCTTTCTCATTTTGTTTACAGTCGCACTGTGATAACTGTATGAGCTGTCGTTTCGATTCCTGTCGGGTCCTCTTTTTGCAGCTGTCAGAAAAGGGAATTCCGGTTTCTTTATCAACGGTATCTCATTGCGTAGCATTGCCACCTCGCGGATCAAACAATCAATCCAATCGAGCTTTTTCTCAAATGCCGTAATTTTGTCCAGTGCAGATACTTCTTAAGTAAAGCTAGGAGTACAACCAGCACAGGACCAGTAGATCATTTCTCTGATATTTGCGGTACTTGAAATTCCCAAACAACCAAAGCGAACATATGTTTTCTTACTTTTGACACAAAATGCACACACTTGTACATTGCAAGGCTACTTACAAATATTGCATAGAGGTTCGGGTGGTGGCGGGGGTGTTGGGGGCACCGTTGTAACTTGGATAAAAGGGGGACTAAGAGAAGTGGCGGCTAGGGGCCTAAACCAGTTAGTCAAGCAAATGTGGAGAACCCTCAAACCAAATGTTTGACTAAGGAAAATATTTAGGATGGCCAAAAATGCAGGGAAACAATCAAGCAGATGCGGAGAACTCTCTGACCAAACGCTTGATACCAAATATGGAATCGGAGATAATTCTCGTATAATATCTTGCGCCGGAATCTGAAATCCCCGGTTACTGGGGCTACCCAACAAAAGTTGGGCCTCTTATACCACAGTAAATAACAACAATCGAGAGCTGAAACAGAATGAGAATTAATTAGCCTCCCGCGTGCCTGGAGACTATTTAATAAGTTCATCACAACAATTAGGCTAAATTAGGCCAAAAATGATATCCTACTGTTTTTAGGATCAATTTCTATTGTTAATAGCAGCACAGTGATAGCTGGGGCTATTGTTGGCCCCATTTCATCGTCAAATTTTTGGTACGACCTTATGACGTCAAAATCACTTCAAATCTGCTTTCTCTTCATTTGTTCATGCAATTCCAACTGAATTTCATACGTGACGTCATTATTCGTTCTTTATAGAGCGAGTTTTGCTTTTAACACTTCAATGTCAATTCCCGGTTCTTCTACTCGTACCGCGTGTTCATTTGTGATTAGCGCCTAATGTGTAAAGCTTTGGTTCTAAGTTTTTCCCGCATCAATGCACTGATCTTTTTGTCATGGTACAATTGTTTATGATTAGAATCTTCACAATTTCCCATGATTTAATATCATAGTATTTAAACTTTCTTTATACAGATAATATGGAAAATAGATTGATCTGATTGGTTACAATTGTAAAATAAAATAGTTGGGTACTAACCAAAAATAGAAGTAGTTGGAAGAGTTGTGGGATAGAAAGTTGAAGAAGCAAGAAGTTGATTGAATTGAATTGAAAGATCAGTAGAAAATTGTTTTATTAAAAGGGAAAGACCACACAAAGAACTCTTAGCATTCGATGGCCTGAAACAAAGGGGAAAGATAACCTCGAAAATCTGATTAAGTCTAAACTAGAATGTAAATAAGATGGTGACAGGTAAAAGTGGTCTATGATTCCTTAAAATGTCGTGTTTTTACCTAAATAATATTGAATCGAAAAACCTTTACATTCAAATAGATCTTATACAAGCGAAAATTCTTTCTTATTTCATTGACACTGAAAGTTCAAAAATTTATTTACTTTATGAGACCATTATCTCAAACTGCCATGGCCTCTTTATAATTGATAAATCGAACTTCCAACATAGTAAAGTTTTAGCTCTTTTAGATTCTACCAACACAAAAATTTACCTATTATCAGAGAAAACCTTATTTTGTTTAACAAACTGAAATATTGCCTAGCATTGTTGACGCACTTATTGATTCGGCTCATACGGAAAATTCTTTGGAAATTTTCTATTTATTAGAGACAAAACTTATCTTTCAAAACCGTTCTTTAGAAACCTTGTGTATTATTACTAACGAAGAAAAAGGAGTAATATTTCTTGTTGTTACCGAAGATCATGAAAAAGATGAATTAATTATTCTCACACTCGACAAACACGCTTTCTTATATCTGAAAAACTATATTCTCATTGCAACAACAGTCGAACTTGATATTTTTGAATTTGAACTTCTTCACTTATTTTAAATATGACAGATGTGGCAGCAGCAGCAAATGCCATTGCAACTGCTATAACAACAAGCATCGGTACAGCGACAGCAGCTGCACAACCTGCTCCTACAGTTCAGCTTACGCCTTTCTCAGGGGGCCCAACAGAAGACTTTCGTGTGTTCAAAGAACAAATTAAAAGCTCAATCACACTATCACAAGTTCCTAACGCCGGAAAAGTTGACTATCTTAAATTGCATTTAAGCGGGGGAGCACAGTTATTTCTTAGAATTACCAGCAGCAAGTAAAGCAGACCTTACAACTGCTCTCAGATCACTTGAGACTTGATATGCTAGTCAAAATCAACTTGAACTGTATAAACTTAAATTTCAAGAACGCAAATTCAATTCGACGAAGGAAACACCGGAAGATTATTTGACTGACCTGATGAAATTAGCAAACATTGCGTTTCCAAGCACAACAGGAGCTGGCGCAGTTGATAGAAGTGGTGAACGAACAAGAAGAATTAGAGACGCATTCATTGCTGGAATGCCAACACAAATAAGGCTCAAACTCTTACTGCGTCCTGACACCGATACAGTTGACAATTTATGTTCGCAGGTGTCTAAACGACTAGTGCTTAAAAGTATTCTTCCAGACGATGAAGCTAATGCTACAGCATTTAACGCCGTCACACAACCAGAAACTTCAACGTCATTGGTTACAGCAATCAATTCAGTTATTGAAGCACAAAAGGATCTTGTAAAAAATCAAAAAGAAATGGGAAAACAAATGACAAAACTGGACAAGAACTTCAGGAATAGTCGAGAAAACTACTCTCGTGGATATACTCAATACAGAGGTAATTTTCAAAACAGAACACCGAGGTGGACTGGACGACTTCAACAAAATTGGACTCCGAGAAACCAAGGTCAAAGTCGCCGAGGATTCGGATACAACAACAATAATTACAACAACAACAACAATATTTACCGAGGACAACAAGGATACAGATCAAGATTTAATCCTATCATCTGCAGAAACTGTGGGCAACCGGGTAACATTGTCCGTGACTGCTTCTACAAAAAACCACCCGAAAGAGGCGGACATTTGCCGTATGATGTTTATACTGGACAATCAAAAAACTAAGTAAGCCACAGCCTGAAATTTTTTTATCAACACTAGCTCACTCAACTAACAGAAAATTTATACACACGCACGGTGAAAAACTTTTCTACGTATACCTAGAATTTGAGAACTTTTGTATCGAAGCTTTGCTTGATACTGGCGCATTTTCTAGTGCAATGTCTCTTCCCAATTTCGAGAAAATTAAAGTACAATGTCCTCACTTAGTGGAATCACAATCTGAAAGTATTACAAAAACAGTAAAAATGGCAGATGGGACTTCCGCTTATGTAGCTCTCAAATGTTGTCTCATAATATCAATCGGCGGACATACATTTCAAGAAAATTTCCTAGTCTTGCCACAATTAAACTCGACTCTACTTGGGATGCCTTTTTTCAAAAACCACGAAATTGTACTTCACCCAAGTAAGGGACTTCTTTATCTGCCTGACTATACTTTTACGATACCTCAGAAAAATTCGAAGACAATCACAAAAACATATGTATTAGAGAATGTTTCACGAGTCTCTATTGCAGCAAATCAGCAGGAAATCTTAGAGTGCAAATTACAAAAAGAAAACAGACACCTGGAAAATGCAATAGGAATAATAGAACCTTCAACAAAATTTGAGCAAAAGACAGGACTCTGCCTCATGTCATCCATTAGTAAAGTCGATAATAATCTAAACACAAAGGTGGGAGTTATTAATCTTCTCCCCCACAAAGTAACAATACCTCCAAACACAAGAATAGGAAAATTCACAATTCTCACGCCAAAACAAGCATCATTTATAATTCCTATTAATCCTTCTCTCATCAACACAACAGAATCTACACATTCAATCTTAGAAAACAAATCTACAAACAACAAACTAAATTATTGCCCGTACTACAATGATGGATTTTGGTTCGCCACTCCAGAAAACTGCCCGAATGCTACAACGCTTTCTGGCGTGTAAAAAAAAATATATGACACAATAGTTAATTTCAAAAAATTAGAACTACTTGATCCAACAAAGGACACAAAAAGCAGAAACTAATTTCTTAACAAATTTTATTGGAAAAACACGGACTTCACGAAAATCGAACGCAAAAAATGGAAAACCTTTTAGTAAAACACCACAAAATTTTTGCTAGACATCGACTTGATTTAGGGAAAAACACAGATTGCCTAGTTAAACTCACACCAGAACATGAAAGACCGATCTATACTCCGAATCCAACAACAGCTATTCACTTACGAGATGAACTTCTTATCGAACTAGCCCTCATGCAATATTACGACATTATAACAACACTGTCTTTTTCAAAATATTCTTCACCAATTTTTGCTCAGAGAAAATCATCAGGTAAACTTCGAATCCTAATTGACCTCAGACGAATAAATCATTTACGCAGACATGACTATAAAAATAACAACTTTCCTATTCCGACCATGGCAGATGCAACTGCGCATTTAGCAGGCAGGAAAATTTTCGCAAAAATGGACTGCAGTCAAGCATATTTCTCAATGCAAATGGCTGGTGAGCTAAGCATACAACTACTTGCATTCAACTTTGGTGGCCGAACTTTTGCATTTAAACGACTAGCACAAGGACTTAGTAGGTCACCAACTGCATTCAGTTCATGTGTAAGCAAGCATTTACAATCATGTGTAGCAAACGATCAATGTTTTGTTTATTTTGACGACCTAGGCAGTGGTGCTATTGATGGAGATTCCTTGATACAAAACTTAGATCACATTTTTGCTTGCATTGAAAAATTGGGATTTAAACTTTCAATGGATAAGTGTGAATTCGGTATTCGAAAAATTAATTTCCTGGGACATACAATAACTGAACATGGAATCGCTCCAAACAACGAAAAAATTGAACAGTTTTTGAAAACAATTCGAATGCCTAAAACGTTGAAACAAGTGCGCAGACTAATTGGCTTCATGCAATATTTCGCTAAATTTATTCCCAACTTATCTGTGAAACTCCAACCATTTTTTCAATTGTTAAGGAAAGAAACTGACTTAATGACTACTCAAGAACACCAAAATAGCCTTGACATTTTGAAAAATAGTTTGAAGGAAGCATGTAACTAATCTTTAAAAATGGCTAAACCAGGATGCCAATTCATAATAGTCAGTGATGCAAGTTATTACGCAGCAGGCTATATTTTGCTTATTGAAGACTATCATGACCAATCTCTTAATCCAAACGAAAAAACCTATGCACCAGTGGCATTCGGATCGCATTTATTCTCGCCGGCTCATCTAAAGCACTCAATTTTTGTGAAAGAATTTTTGAGTGTTTATTTTGCATTCGAAGCTTTCGAACACTATTTTTGGGGAGTTACTTCAAAGCCGATAATTGTATTAACCGACAATAAGAGTGTCAGTCGATACTTCCAAGCAAAAAGATTGCCAACAAATATCTGGAACGCAGTTGACTATGTACTTTCTTTTCATTTTATGTTAGACCACATACCAGGGAAAGCTAATGCTGCAGCCGATTATTTATCTAGAATTCATGTTAATCCTGGAACAAAATTTGAACTGAAGATTGATACCAAAGTTCCGATAACAAACATTGACATCCAAGTTTTGTCAAACACGCCAGATAATAGTCTAAGTTCCATACAAAACCATTTTTACACGAACAAAAAAATTCAAAACGCTCCTATAATACAAGTTCACGATGACGAAAATACGTTTGATGCTGAGATAACAGGTTAAATTGATGTTCAAAGTGGAAAACTAAATGCAATGTCGGAAGAAAACCCTCTGGATAAATTATATCTGAACGAGTCAACAAACACTTTAAATATTGCTTTTGAACAAAAAAATGATCCTGACATAAAAGAAGTCATTGCTTGGCTTCGAGCAAAGCAGAAACCAGACACAACTTACAGATCATATGATCAACAAAAGTATTGCAAACAGTTCAGCAGACTAGTTTTAGAAAACCAGACATTGTATCGGAAATATTTTGATCATACAGGGAAAATTATTACCAAACAACTAGTAGTTCCAAAACACCTAAGAAAAGAACTCCTATATCGAGTTCACAACTCAAAACTGAAAGGACATCTGGGCATCAAAAAAACCATTACTGAATTCCGACGAAAGTACTATTTCCCAGGGTTTACTGAGTTTCTGATAACATATATAAACAACTGTCTGTCATGCTTGCAAAGTAAATCAGTAAATCAAGAAACAATAAGACCACCACTAAATCCAGTTAGTTCAAATACTAGCTTCCCTGCAGACCTACTTGAAGTTGATATCGTGGGCCAATTACCTAAATCAGGAGGGTACTCATATATTGTCACGGCAATGGATGTTTTTTCAAAATATTTGTTTGCACAAGTAGTAACTTCCCCATCAGCAGAGGTAGTAGCAAAAACCTTAATGCAATGGTTCATGAGACACTCTTACATACCAATGGGAATTCTTACAGACAAAGGCTCTGCATTCACCTCCTCTCTCATTCGACAACTAGCAGAGATGCTCGAAATTCAATTGAATCATGCTACTGTAAAACACGCACAAACAATTGGATTATTGGAACGATCACATGGACCGTTGAAAAGATACCTCAAAATTTACGAAAATCAAACTAAACATGACTGGCATAAGTATGTTCATTTAGCAGTTTTTCAACATAACACTAGCTATCATACTGTTTTGGGATGTCCACCGTCATTGATATTTCATGGTAGAATTCCGTTTAACCCAATCGACTTAAGGTTTAATAACAAAACGCTACCAAAATTTGAAAGTAAGTTTGACTATATCAGTGATCTTCAGTCAAAGATGTCGACGCTATTCGGTGAAACTAAAGAGTCGTTAGTTTTTTCATTCAATAAATACCGAGATTATCATGACAAAAAAGCAAAAGCTTTTCCACTAAAAGTTCACGAATACTGTATGCTTTTGAATCCACAAATTTCTAATCAGCATGAAAAAGTAGGAAAATTAGAATGTAAATGGACTGGGATTTATCGAATTGAAAAAGTTTTAACACGGAGTAACTATTTGATTCGAAAAGTCAACACCAACTTTACACAAATAGTTCATAGAGTCCGTTTAAAACCTTTTAAACCACAGTATAAAGTTGAAGATATAAAACTGATAGACGACAAAAACTTTTGCGAAGATCCACTTATCCCCGAAGTTTTAAAAGAACCTCAATTATTTGATTGTCAAGTTGAGCACATAGTCTACAGACCAATTGACAGCCGAAGTACCCCTTCAGTTATAACTACAATAAAAACACAACTACCAAAAACGTCAGAAATTCCTCATCAACCAAGGCCGAAAACACCTCCAAAAGCACCAGAAAGTGTATCACAAACAACCACCCCAACGTTACCACCATCACAAAACCCATCTCTAACTTTCAAAACTCCACCAGAGGATTTGCCTGATAAAAATGATATTCTAAGTAGCCCGAATAGGGAAAAATTTAATGAGCCCGGACCAAGCAGCACACCGACTTCAAATTTAGCAAAAATCTTAGCTCGGAAAAAACAGGAGAGAGACCAACAGCGCGAGGCTCCAGACTCAACACAACAACCCTTAATTCCTTCATCACAAAATCAATATGAACTTCAAACGAAACCCAGTCAAATACCGAAACCCAAAGGCGTAATAACACAAAAATCTGGGCCACAAGTAGCAAATACAACTTCGAAATACGGACGGCAGCGCAAACAAACTCAATTTTTTGGAACTAATACTTAGCATGTTATCCAATTTTCCCGATTACCACCTTATTTTAATTACCAACTTAATTCAACTACCAAACTTTATGTTAACACCCTAATGAAAAGTTATTTTTATTAGGTTTATTTAAAAATTCAACGTACCTTAATATTAGCCAGCTATTAGTTCAAAGACATATAATTTCTTGGATAAATTTCTAACTTAGTGAATGCAAGCTGCAAATTTCAAATAACTTAGAATAAAATGGGTATCCTTGAATGATTCATGATTCTGAGTGCAAACATATACATATCTAACTCGATATTGCATGGTTTCTGCTTAGCTAACAAAAAGCCATTCCAAAAGCGCCTCAGGGTATTTTGGAATGGTACGGAATGCATACACATAAACTATTAACAATTCTTATACATATAAAAGATATGTTATTACCTATCTTAATACATTAAAAAGTTGGAAAAAACTTAAAATATTCAAAAATGAAGACAAAATTGAAAAAACTAAACACACAGCTTTGAAGCCCTGTATCATACCTATCAACTACTGAAATATCAATTTGATCCAACTGCATGTGTCTACGGGGGGTTCACTTAAGTTCAGTTAAGTAAATACTGCTTACAGCTCAAATTGATCACAATTTGAACATTACACAGTGTTGCCATTTTGAAATTGCCACTTCTGAGCATGCAGAATTCACCAGCCCACTAGCTTTTTCAGTACAGGACACTTTTAATAACTCGAGCAAGCCCAAGGTCGACACAGGTTCACATTTTCTCCAACTGAATTTCTTGACATGCTTTATCCACGTATCTAAATATATTCCTGTTACATATGGTACAAGTTGTATTTTACATATAATAACATTAACCTTGCTCTCGTTCCTTTCTTGCTAGATATTTCTCCTTTCTACCGGGTAACCTGAAACTACGTTTCATTCGTTTACTGGCAGTGAGCAAGGGCGAATTATTCAAACGTTTGTTACTATTTGGCATGTGAGTAACACCACTCCGAGTAAAGGCAAACAAATGTTCTGATAACCCGCTGACTTCAGTTTTATGGCTCTTATCAAGCTCCTTACTAATTTGTAGTGCACCCTCCATGCCGGCATATCCAAGCAAAGCCTTAAAACCTTCGTGTCTAATTACAGAACCATAATCCCTCAAAACACGCTCAACCCTATTTAAATCCTTCGTATTACACGCCTCCCAGCCCCACACAAAAGACGCTCCCATAGTAGACGTTAACACAGCATGCGAAGCTAAACTTGGTTGGCACAGAATGTACCCTGGCTGTGGAATGTAACATTTAATACTTTCTTTCATAAACGAATTAACGGGGCCTTTCTTCACAAAATTCATGAAATCATCAGAATTACGAATAGCTTTCTCAAAATAAATGGAATGTTTGCCGGGAGTACAAATGAAATAAAGTTTTTCTCCGAGTAACGTTACAGACACTGAATCGTCACCTCCGGTTTCGATGTGCCCGTCGGTGATCCATGAGTTGTATTGCAAAATTGCGTCTAATTTCGTTAATTTTAAACACGTTGGAACATCTGTCGAAACAACATTCTTAAATGACATGCTATAACACCAGGAATACTGATTAATTTCATTGTCAGGACAATAAAGTTTGGAATAGATTCGTGATTCACGTCCCAGCTTGTTAACAGTTGAAGGCAAATTGAAATAACAATCGACATCTGATAAAAACTGTTGCTCATTCGAAATGTCATTTAGAAAATTCAGATTTTTGTCGAATTGGAGCAAATTATGGTTACTAATTGCAATTGGGTTGTTTACCCAATCATTCGATATGTAGTTTGCATAGCCCGCTGTTATAATTTTACTTGTTGCTTCCAGCCAATTAGACGATTGTTCAACATCGATAATTGGTACAACATTCCTGCCGAGACTTTTCAATTTATCGAAATTTCTAAATATACTGTTGAAATTAACTATTCGCTCATGCAACGATTCTGAATTACTTTGAGAGGCAGTGAGAGGCGAGTGAGATGCATTACATCTGGAATAATTTTACGCCATTTAAAATTATTGCTCTTTCATTTGAAGAAAACCACCTAAAATACTTACCTTATCAATCAAAAGCCAAACTCAAGTTATTTACAGTACATTACCAGAAAGGCATCACCACAAGGCCAACAACAAACGCAACAAAATACAGTTACTAGAATTATAACAAAGTAATGAAGATGCGTTGTGTTTCCCAGTTGAGGCTGAACTTGGCAAGGATAATCAACATTTGTAGAATAATGGAAAATTTTATTGTCCTCTACAAATGCCATGTAGTTGTTGCAGCATAGAATATAAGACCTTTCGTCCAACTCAACATTTTCACAACATAAAGATGAAGAGAACAGAAAGAACAGAAACAGAAGAGCAAACATGACCAAAATGGAAAAATTACCTTACCTGTTAGTGTTTCATTATTCATTTTATACATTACGCTGACTGCAGAACTGAAATTAAAACAAAAAAAAAATATCTTTGAACTTTTTTTATAATTTGATCACTGCGCCCCCAAAATAGTTCGCACTTGGCAGTAACATCTTTCATTTACGTCAGCAACTTTACCCTTGGGTTTCATAGACAAAAATAAACAAGCAATTTTTACAACTCAAATAAAAATTTAATCATTCGCTACAAACCTCCTTTGGCATGTTTTTAATTTCTCAAGAGTTTCATTATGCCTCAGAGGAAGCCACCCACATATGGGATGAACTGACAAAATTTAATTTCACTTCCCCAATCCAATGCTGCTATTTTAAGCACTTTTATTGATTTTTCTGCGGGTAATGTCTATGCTACTGTCTGGCCAACTGTAGCGTGCAATTAAATCCCGCCTCTATTTTTCCCAATCTTCTGATAAGATTCCTCGAATGATAGCAGCAGACATGTTATCACAGAAAAGTTTAATCATTTACAGTGCTTTGATATTTGTATTTTACAAAAAAAGTGATGAAAATTAAATCACAAACAGCGGAATCGAGTTCGTTTACCAGCAAAAACTCTTATTGGCAGAAAAATTCTCAAACGTGGAATTTTTAGTTCCTTTTCCCAGATTGCCCACTGGACTGCATATAACTCTCAAGAACATTTCGGACCAACTAGAAAAATCGTGGTTCTCATACAAGTTTGGTTGTAATCTCACGTATATGAACACTAGCGAATCGATTCTTAACTATGATTACTTCGCTGAATATGTTCAAAACCAATTACAGGCAGCTGATCTTGACATCAAAAACTTGAAAACTGAAATTTCTCAAACCCTTGCCGCTAACAAATCGAATAACAGAGAGAAAAGAGGTGTACCCTTGGTGGCATTTGGAGCGTTAACCGCTTTAACAGCAGGCGCTGGAATCGCGTGCGCAGTCGGTAGCATTTTTGGTAGTTGCGGAGGAGCAAGTCAAAATCGTGAAGACATCGATTTTGCCTTGGAAAAACTACAAAACAATGACCAGATTTGGACAGAAGTTAAGAATAATCTGGAACAGAATTTCTTCGTAGTGGCTTTGCAACTGAAGGATATACGATTAAACGAAAAACAAATAATCGCGACGCAGAAAAATCATGCCCGAATTCTCAATAACGCAAGCGCAGTTATCGAGTCGAACTCTCGCAGCTTAATGGCATGTTCTCAGTATTTCTATGCTCGGGATCAAAAACTCAAACTCCAAATTAATTTAGCAAGTTCATTATTGGCTCTGAATAACGAAATTAAAAGCTATCGAATTGCGACCTACGCTTATCGGCTAACAATATTAAATGCCGTAATGACAATGGTCGAAAAATTAATTCCAATGACACTGTTACCGAAAAATGTTTTAGAAAAAATACTTGAAAAAATTGATAGTCAACAAGTGAAATCAACTGACAGACTTACTCTCGCAATCCCGCCAGCTCAGATTCTAACATATTACGAAACTAAGTTGTTGACAAGTGTTTCCGTGGAAGAATATGGAATGTTATTTCGTTTGGCAATACCATTTGCATCAGGATCAACCGCCTTGAATTTATATCGCTCAATTACTATTCCGATGCCCACTAACGACTCGGATGGCTATGCATCACAGTACGAAACCGAGGCTGACTATATAGCTGTTGCTGAATCTACCCGAAGGATTGCATTGTTATCACAGCACGAAATTGATCTCTGTATCGGTTCCAGTAGCTTTTCAGTTTGCACTAACGGATTTTCTCTGGAAACTGCGGAAGATACGTGTTTGGGAGCACTTTTACTTGGAAACCAGTTTGCTGCTCTTCAAAACTGCAACATCAACAGAGTCAAATTGCCCGTGAAGGAGAAAGCGAAAAACTTAGGGAATGGAAAGTGGCTTATCATTTCTGCAACAGAGCAGTTTGATATGTGTTTGAGTGAAATGAGAGATACCAATCCTCTCAACAGAAAGAGACTTAATGGTTGTAAGGCATGCGTTATAGAACTAGAATGTGGAACCAAAATCGAAACTCGATTTATGGAAGTTCGTGCAGATATGGTGTCCTGTAGGAATGATTCGGTAATGCGAGTAGACGTAAATTTAACAGAACCACTTCGTTATCTATTTTAAAAAATCCCATCTCTAAATGAGATGCCTCATATAGCAACGGAGTCGCAAGCCAGACAGCAGATTTTTGAAAAAGTTCAACTGAAGATGACAACAAACTCTGATTACTATCGCAAATCATTTGACCGGTTGAATGAATTAACAACACCAATAGTGGAGGATTTGAAAACTATGCGTCCTAGTTTGAACAGCAGGTTTACGGAGAGTTCAACGTGGAAAATGACTATTTACTTTGGTCTGATATCATTTGTGATATCATCGGTGCTGCAAATTTTATTCGGATATTTTTGCAACAAATACAGAAATCGTTACAACTTAACAGATATGCTAATTGGGCATCAGCAAATCAAAGTGAGGCCGCTTGCAGTTGTAAGTGATGCCGAATACAGTTTTCTTCAAACACAATCAAATTCTGAACTCATGAGGAAGTATTTCATTTTAAAGGAAAGTGACATACGAGAGAGAGTAATGCCATTAGTGCCCAGTTATTCAAGCAGTTCACCAATGAACGAACTTTGTGCACAAATTGCAATGCAAATTCAAAATTCATAAATCGCTTTCTTACACAAGGCTGTGGTCATTATCGCTTAATAAATTGCTTTCAAATGCTTTGAAAATGCTTTCAAAATTTTCTCCTTAATAGTGATAAAATTTAATTTTAGAGGCGCAGTGTCATGGTACAATTGTTTATGATTAGAATCTTCACAATTTCCCATTCTTTAATATCTTAGTATTTAAACTTTCTTTATACAGATAATATAGAAAATAGATTGATCTGATTGGTTAAAATTGTAAAATGAAATAGTTGGGTACTAACCAAAAATAGAAGTAGTTGGAAGAGTTGTGGGATAGAAAGTTGAAGAAGCGAGAAGTTGATTGAATTGAATTGAAAGATCAGCAGTAGAAAATTGTTTTATTAAAAGGGAAAGACCACACAAAGAACTCTTAGCATTCGATGGCCTGAAACAAAGGGGAAAGATAACCTCGAAAATCTGATTAAGTCTAAACTAGAATGTAAATAAGACTTTTATCTTTTAATTAAAGGCCGTCAGTGAGCCAGTATTCCACAGCATGATGACGTGCCGGTCAATCAATTTATTGACGCTACGAAATTCGCTTGGTCTTTTGTTAAATTTGGCCGACATAGGTGGAAATGCATCCAGAAAAACAGTTCGTAGACCACATTAGGTGTAAAATTGACTTAAGAACTTGAATAAGGATTAAAGCAGAAATTGACTTCAGGGAAGGCAAGCATGTTCGAAGTTTATGTGTGGTGAAGATCGTCGTCAATTCGCTCAAATGTTCTTTCCAATTTGCATCTCAATTGAAGGCTGATATTTCCTCGGTACTGCTGGAAAAATAGGTTTAACTTCGCTTGTGATTTGTATGCTCACTAGTATTATAACAGCACCACTTCAGTTGTGGTTTACAGTTGACCAAATTTTTTAAAATGCTGTGAACAGTCCATTCCATGGTGCCACTCACAACCAATTTCTCTACAGCTATTTACATTGATGTTCATGTCTATCAGCTTTTTGGTATGTCTTCTCCATTGTGATTTCTATTTTCCTGTGAAGGTTGTTGACTTTAGTAAGCAAACTTTGTGGTTCACCAATTACGATGCAAATTATATCGTCTACCTCTTTCGGATAATTGTCTTTCTGTTTCCGGTTCACTATCCATTTTTTTAATTTTCGGCAATTAGAGCAATACCACATTTTCCAATTTTCTGAAGTCAAGATATCATGTTCGAGTTGATCTTGTAAGGAAGAATATGTGCCACAAGATATGGACTCTTATAGCTAAAACCTCAGCAGTCGTGTGAGCGAAATTCCGGCGTTTTTTGATCTAATATTTCCAAAACGTCGCTCTTAATTGTGATGCTTTTTTGTTTATATCACTCCTCTTTGAAATTGAGTTTTACTACTACTAAACTTAATATAACTGTATTGATTGCTTTTTTAGAGTGAGTTGCCCTCATGAAGAAATTCTTCCGTCGGAACAGTAGCAAGAAAACGAGGACTCCAATATCTGCCAGTACTTCTGATATTGCTGCAGCTTCGGATGCTAATTTGGATGTCACCTTGAAAGTACCCAAGCAAAGTGGGAGCCGAGCTTCTTCCATATCTTTAAACGAGGGAGTCAATCCTTATGCATATCCGTCAATAAAAGAAAAGAACTTAAAAGACATTTTCAAGGCAGTCTGGGCAGATGACTTCGTCAAAGTTCGGAATATCTTGGCTAAGAATAAATCAAAGTTCGACGTGAAAGACAGTGAAAAGAGGTTGGCGTCTTTGCTACTTAATAATGATCAAGGAGTCTCGGTAATGTGCATTCCCACCCATCTGATGTGTAGAGAGATTGGGCTAAATAGAAAAAAAATGGCAAGAGCTAGGAACCGAGCCGAGTGTACTTTAAGTTTTTTTTTAAAAAAAAACAAGTAGTTCATTTTTGCCAGCAGTTTGATTATTTCATCTGAAATTGAATATAATCCTTCGTATGGCACGCAAAAAGTTGGCCAACCTGGTGGATAAAAAACTTATTTCAATGCTTTTCATTGCTTTACTGTTGAATAATTTGTGCAGAGCATAACCATCTCTCGATCAAAAAGAATGTCATTTAATGAAACCAATCAAGGGTGTAATAGATGTTAAACTAGGGGATGAGGGGAGGAGCCTAATAAATTAAAGAGAGATCACTAAAAGCAATGGCGGGCAATTCTAAAGTTTAAAATTTTAATCCGTATAGCTAAGCAGGAGTAGCATGGATATACTTGCTCATACAACCTGCTTTATGTTGCTCTCTACCGAAATTGTAGTGTCCACGCGGAGAGATTTAATGTTTTTCGAAAATGTATGGTTGCTCAGACCACGAAGCGACCAGGCTCTCTTTGGAGGGGCAACGCTCTGAAACGAAGGTCATAGTAAAAATTTTTCGCAGCTTCGGAAGCGCTGATTTCGATAGCATGAACGAGAACATGGGAAGAAAACCTTTCGAGCCAATTTGCCATTTGAACATCGACCAAATGAGTGAAGAACTCTATCAACATTTCAAAGGGAGCATCGAAGCGTGAGTTCCACGTCGCATGCATCATCGACAAAGTCTCCCACCCTGGATCAAACCAATTACGTCAAACTTACTGAAGAGACATGTTTCGCAGAAGCGACTACTAGAAGAGAAACCAACGAGTTGTAGAAATGAGATTCAGAGGATCGAAAACGTTGCTGTCGAAACACCTGAGATGGATCGAAAAGAATATCAAGAAGTGCTCGTGTCATTAAAAAACACTGATCGTATATTCAAACACCCGAACAGCCTGACCAAGAAGAAAGGGCTGTCGAAGGTAATGACTTGGCAGTAGGATCAGTGGATGGGACATGGATTAAGCAAACATGCTGAAAGAGGTCTTTCATTCAGTCTTCACTACCAAAAGAAGGGTATGAAAGAAGTGTCCTGTACCAAGAACTTCAAAATTATAACCTGACGTTAACGACTTCAGTGTCCCGAAAAGCAAACTTCATGATGATCTTGTCATTAGACGTAACAAAATCGAGGAGGCCAAATGGCCTCCCTTCAATATTCCTTGAAAAAACAGTGGCAAAGCATTGAAGCTCTACAAACTGTTCAGGAGGATTAAGAGACAAGAAGATTTTGAGCAGCTGGAAAGTAGCAGCCGTAACTCTCATCTACAAGGATGGGGATATGAAACGGGTAGAAAACTATAGGTCTGTCTCATTGCTGGATATTGACAGCAAGGTCTTGTAGAAGTGTATATACGAGCCATTGTATAATAGTTTCCCAGCATCTTGTTGAAATTCATCACGGTTTTGTATGGAAACGCTTTATAAGCACAAACATTGAGAATTCTGAAGACGATACTTGAGGCGTTAGTCAAACAGTCAGGCGAGATCGTGTCCTTTTATTCGGATTTATCCAAGATTATCCCAGAATTGCAGAAGAGATCCAAGCTGACCTGCAGTCGATATTGGGTCGCAGAGAACAAAATAGAAAAAAAGTGTTAAGGCGTAAAGGTAGCATTCAGAGGCTGGAAGGAGGAGTTGCTATTAAAAGGAAAGATTCTTGATCGAAGTTGGAAGTCCGAGATCCGGCAGTCCTCGTCTATGAGGACATAAACTGCAAAAGTCACGTGAATCACAGATTAGGAAAGGCAAATAGGGGTCTGTATCTTCTTCGACGGAGTGTGGTTTTTACCGGTATTCGAGAAGTGAAGCTAGGGCTGTTTAAATCTGATTCGTCAAGTGTCTCTGTATGGAATGGCATGTGTCAATGACAAAAAGTGACATCAAGAACTTGCAACTGTTTCAGAAGAAATCGCTAAAATGGGCGCCATGCGAGAAGAACTCCAACTATGCCACGCTACTGAATCTAAACTTGCTGCCACTAACGATCTCCATGCAATTGAATGATATCCTAATGCTCAGAAAACTGTACTCTGAAAAAACTCCTTTGATCTGCAGAAGAGAAGTTGTGGAGATGAAAATGAGTCTCTGATGTATTCAACTTGAAGAAGAGAACAGAAAAGACGGGAGTTGAATTTGTATTCCGTACATGCAGAGTGCTGAACAAAATGCATTACTATGCCGACATATCGGAGCCGAACGGACTGAGAAATCATATAATTGAAAAAACGTGGAAGTTCTTTGAGGAAAGGTTTATGGAAAGCAACAGCTGCATTTGGCGCATCTTCTGTGACTTCAAGAAGTGCAGAGAAAAAGTGGACTTTGAAAAGTGAAGATTGGGTTCTTGTCCCTACAAGTCAGCTGTAAATTCTCAAGAACAACTATATGATCCACGAGACTTCTAGGAAAAGGGAGGGAGACGAAATTTGGCTTTGAGCTACACTACGTAAACTGTGTATCGCCAAAGTTTACTCGAAACAGCTACGAGACTTGCTCTCATCGTGCAACTTTTAAATCAACAAGAAACCTATTTTTTTAAAAAATAAAACGAAGTCTTCTGCGTGTAAGAAAAACCTAATTCAACTGATTTGCATTCTCAGAAAAGGAGTTTAGAGAACATTCTAAATTTCGTGCGAAATTGAACTGCTAGAGCAATCTCTGAATGTTATGCTCTCAATTAAGTATAATGATTGAAAAGTTGCTCCTATGGCAATTTTTGCTCCCCAAAAATTGTTTGAGAAACCGTCGCTCTTCAGCTTTTCCCTATCAGATGAATAGGTTTCTTTAAATGAAATTTTAATTTCATTCCAAATACGTACAATTATTCCCGAATTGGCGCTAAGTTTTGTTGAAAAAATGTAGCGTTGAAGTGGAAAAAGAAGCACTGGATTAGTTGCTTCATTTAACGCTGCGTTAAAATTGGTCAACATTTTTTTTCTGTGGAACCAAAGACCTTGTCTATTTTCAATAGACAGTGAATTCTTTTACTAATCAAGTCAGCAGCTACTGGGAAAAATTTCAAAATAAAAATTCTCTCAGGAACAAAGAGAAATCTTTAAAAAAATAAGTTGATTATGACCACTTTTCAAAACGTTTCAGAAGTTGTGTAATAACTTCAACTAATTGAGTAATCAACGGACTTGAAAGATGTTTTTTTTCAAAGCGTGTGGAAAACTGAAAGAATTCGATTTCAAAGTTTTTTCTATTTTTTAATCAAGATTTTGTTCCTGCAAGTTCTGTACGTTATGTAGTAAAACATCAATTGGAGAAAGTAAATTCTTTAGTTTAACGTGAATCAAGAAAATAGAAAACAAGGTGGAGTCGATAAACAACAAACTTCCAGCACTTCTCCCAAAATGTCGCCTTGTTTTGGTTCTGCTTGTTACGATTATGCTAAATTCCATTTTTAATCATTTTGATTAGCAAATAACTGAAAAAAATAGCTTCAGCATAAGTTTATTGGGGGATTTTATATACAAGAAAATTTGTAATTCAATTAGGCCAATTAAAAAGAATAACTTCTTCGTATTTTTGAAGCAAAATACAGAGGTTTTTTTATAGGTTTTTCCTTAATCGGGTCATCAATTGGAAGGGATTTCCTGAGCATTTGTTTTTGATTCTGGACAGTTGATATAGATGAAGTTAAAGGAAAGTTTTGCTGCTCTTTTTCTGAGGTAATGCTTTTTCTGGTTTTCAAGATCCCATAAGAGTTCCGTACAATAAAATTTAGACAAATGTACTTCTCAACTACCTGGTGGATATTGGTCTCATTTTTGAGGGAAGTTTATGGATGTGTAACAAAGAAAACTTCTCTATAAAAAATTTTGACATTTTGTATGAATTAAAAAAATACGGATGACTCTTGCACTCTTTCCATTGACCGAAATTGTTTAAAAAAATACCCAGCAGCTTGCGGGAAAGTAGCCTGAATTGATCTATAGCTCCAATTAAGACCAAAAGAAAGAAAAAATGATTGGTTTGCAAAAGAATATCTTAAGTGTGAGCTGTTTTTATTGGATTTCATAGTTAGAAATATTCCTGTTTCTCAGGAGGAAACTAGGGTATTAGCATCATTACCAATTAACATATGACATGATAACTAAGATTTGCTAGAATGTTAACTCACGGGGTTATCGCTTTTCTGTTTTTAATTTCGTATATCGATTCTCAGTTTGTTTTTTTTGAAATACAGCATTTTGATCAGAAGTAGGGAAGGAAAATAGCATAGAGAAGCCAGAAAAGGGTTCGTGCAGAAATTGAACAGGCTGTTAACTACCGTAAATTCGAAAGAAAATTTTGTTGGAGGAAGAAAAAAGGAGTGTTATAATAGTTAGCTGAGAAGATGTGGGCTGTCATTAATAACCTGGAGACAGATATAGAGCCTGAATTTCACAACCGTTTCAAATATCCTCAAAACTAACAGAAGTCATAAAGAATTTAGCCATGTTTTTTTGTGTTGTCAAGAAATTAGTTGTTGACCTTTTCATTACAGGCTTTACAGTATTAGTCTGTTATATCAAATTTTGGTCGAACCGATTCTTCCATTAACTAAAGAAAACAATTTTCAATATCAGTGTGAGTATTCACGGAAACAGAAATTAATTCTATTTTTTCTTCCTGAGAATATTGATCTACATGTTTTATTTCAACTGAAAAGTACCTATCTTTCTGTGCGTTTCCATTCAATGAAACTATTTACGAGCAATGATAATAAATTTGTTCTCTTGTTCAAGAATTAAGGGAGGCTTATTTTTTTGTTCTTTACATCTAAATTCCCTTCTTTTTCTCGTAACAGCAATATTGTTTTCTGTTGTTTTGTATATTAAGTTTCGATATTTTTTGCGCATTTTTCTGTCGAATGAAACTTAAACTATTTCGAAGTTATAAAATTGCTCTGAAGCGCTAAATCTAGAGTTCAAAGGAAAAAAAGGAAGAAGTTGTATACAGTTTTCAGTTCGCTCTAAAATTGTTTCCCCGCTTTGTAACTGGCTTACGATAATTGGCGATAGTTTCAATTTTGGGTATAACAGAAGCCGGTATAACATGTTTAATTACAAGGACAAGAAATTTTGCATTAAATACTAAGAAGACGAGAAAAATCTTAGAATGTAAAAAGAATTAGTAGTTTTTTGTCTTGTGAATCGCTGTTAAAATTTTGTAAATAATTCTTTTCAGTTATTTCAGTGGCTGAATGTGTATTATCCAATACAAAGTTTAAAATAGAAACTCAAAACGCTAGAACTCTTAACCCTTGCTCTACCCCTTTCCCCCAAGTAATAGAGTTTTTCGCGTTTTGCGTTCAGTTTCCTTTCCAATTAACCCGCTAGGTTAAATTTCCCGCTAGGTTAAATTTGGCAAATTTTAAAAATTAAAACTAGTCTAAAAGCTAGAAAACGACATTTGTCTTTTTTCTCAATCTGAAAATTTGACGGAAGAAAAAAGTCAGCCTAGCATATATATTCCCTAATTTGAAAAAAAAATGGAACAATAATAGCAAAATTGGATCCATTTTGAATTAACATGTGCGCCCAAATAACTTGTGAGTGGCTCTTTGAAGTTTAAATTAATGAAGTTGAAGTCCGTAGTAGGCGCCGAAACTAAATTGCAAATCTAAAAATGATAGAGGTGGTGACTATATATGGATGAGGCAGAAAAAGTGCATGTGAAACTGTAGTGATTTCAGCTCCACCGAGCTGGTAGTTAGATAATAATAAACCATTTTTTTCCTGAAATAAATTTTAAATATTCGTAGATTATTTTTATATAAATAAAAGAAGGTTATATAATAAAGAAATTGATTAATTGCTCTCGAACGAAGTTCGAGCAATTATTGTAAACGTGTTGGTCTTATTTTATGTAAATTTTTCGCTTGACCGTTTTTGCGATTGCGCTTTTCGAGAACATTCTTTGACTTCTCAAGTGATTTTTCCCGCTTTCGTTCTTCATTTTTGAGTGATCTCTATTGCTCTCACTGTGAAGTAAAGCTTGTTGCTAATATAAACTCGATTGAAGTATAGCAAAAATGAGGGCCTGATGGCCGAGTGGGCAGTGCTTTTGGCGAGGGAACGGGAGATCCATCGTTCGAATCCCGGCGTGGGACGAAATTTTTGTACCCATAAAGAAAAATTTATCTAGGCTACAGCCCCTGAATTTGATTTGCCTCATTAAATTGCCTCGCCTGTCGTTCGAGAGCAATTCTTCCGACATTAATCGGTTTGTGTTTTTAGATTCTTAATTACCGTTTTTAAAAGTGTTTCGTGTTTCAGAACTCCGCTGCATTTGGCGAGTGTGAAAGGTAGTCAAGCTATTATGCAACTTTTACTACAGAAAAATCCAGATATCAATGCCGTCGACTCTCACGGAGCTACACCACTCATTAAAGTAAGTTTTCAATACTGTGGAGTCTGTGCAGGAGTTGACGATAACCAGGAACGGCAGTTTTTTGCTGAGTAAGAATGAAGTCTGCATGAAAATTGACCTGTGCAAACAAAAATTTAGTTGCATGCCAAATATGTGCTCAAATCAAAACAAAAATTAAAAACTTAGTTTTCACAATTCTTTTCAACGCTCTCATCCAACACGAGAAAAAGTATTTAAGAAGGTCAAAATTGTTTTAAGAACGCATGAGTTCAAATCTATATTACAGGTTTTTACGCCTGATCTAATCGATATTGATTTAAGACTGAAGATGTAGTGCACTGACTAATCAGACCTAATAGATCATTTTGCTTCTACGCGTCAAATTAATGAGAAAATCGACGATTTAAAAAAAGAAACAGGATTCTATAAAGTTTGACTCGATTGTATTTCTAGAGCATTAGGCCGTATTTAATGACCGATCTTAAATAGGAAATTAATACTTTAAATTGTACAGATAAAGTTTATTTGTCTTATTATTAGTCCTGATGGCTGTTAATGGTTTATGGGACTTAGACACTTTTTGTTAATTGAATATCAGTGATTTTTTGCACATTTCTGTATTTCTTTTTGATGTACTGTTTTTATATTCTCATTAATGTCTGGGCCCACTCGCTCTCTAGTGAGGCATAGTAGTAGCATCGTAAAAGTTTCAATTGATATCTAAAGGTTTTAACTATTTCCTCAGAATTTGTTTTCAAAAATATCAGATTTTTTTTAGTCTGGCTAAGTTTTGAAGTCTTTGTGGTGTTATTACTCGGTCTCATTAATTACAGTTATTCTCATCATTTGCTAATGCGACAGTAATCAGCGTTTTGAGTTCTTTTTTAAGCGTATTTCATCACTTTGAGACTATTTGTTTTTAAAAACTATTAGCGAATTTTTTAATTTTCTGTATTTTTTGTGCCTTTTGTTGTCTTATCACCCAATCTGATTAATCATTAAATTAATAATTATGAATCTTAAATAATCGAATTAATTTTGCAGTTAATAGCTAATGTTTTTGGCAATTTTGAAGAAAAAGTTGTTTGAAAATGTTTGTGGATTATTTGTCCTTTTTTATTTTATAGTTTAGTTATATCTTTGACAATCGTCATCGGTTGCTAAGGCATTATTTTTTTAGTTCAAGGCAGTGGTTTATGACGTGAAACTATTTTTTTCCAAAAAAGGATGAGTAGATTTTTGAATCCATTTTTTAAAAAAAATTTCCTTGTGGTATTGTTGCTTAGTCTAAGAATTAACTTTTCTCATCGAATTTCTATTGCAACGTAATGCTTTTGTCCATTATGGGCTTCAACTTTTAGCTATCTTTTTTGGCTGGGGCTATTATTTGCCTTCTCTTGGCTTTTATTTCGTCGTCGCGATTTTTGTTACGACCATATGACGTCACCACTTCAAATCTGCTTTTTGTTCATTCGTTCAAGCAATTTCAACTGAAGTGCGTGTGTGACGTCATTTTTCGCTCTTAGCAGACCGAGTTTTTTTTGTTGATTCGCTTGATTAAATTTTTGGTCACGCTTGACTAACCTCACTCTCAAAAATACTTCCTCACTTTGAAATTGACTTTTATTTACTTTAATTCAAGAGATAAGGTCAAATGGGTGTGTGTCACTATAAATGAAGGTTATTAGAGAGCAGCTAATAGAGGCAGCAAAAACTTTTTGAAAGGTTATTTCTGAGTTTTTGATTCTTGGCGTTCTTTTGTCCCCTCTCCACCTAACGAAACTGCTTATGTTTGTTTTTTGACTTCTTAAGGTGTATGTTATGCTCAATTAGAGAATTTTAGCATGTAGTTCTGTGTTTTCCTTGCGTTGACGCCGCTGTTTTTGTCTTCTGATTTTCTGTTTTTGAGCACTTTACATTGTCTGTCATTGATTTGATGCAAGTTCGTAGCAATTATTGTAAACGTGTTGGTCTTTCTATGCAAATTTTATGCTTGACCATTGTGCGCTTTTCTTCTAGAGTATTTTTTGACTTCCCAAGTGACTATTTCACGGTTTCGTTCGTCAGTTTTGAGTGATCTCTATTGCTCTCACTCCAAAGTAAAGCTTGTTCCTAAAATAAAATCGATCGCGGCATAGCAAGAATAAGGGCCTGATAGCCGAGTGGGCAGTGCTTCTGGTCAGGGAGCGGGAGGTTCATCGTTCGAATCCCGGCGTGAGAAGAACTTTTTGCATCCTTAAAGAAAATTTTATCTAGGCTGCAGCCCCTGTATTAAATTGCTTGGACTGGCGTTTAAGAGCAGTTCTTCCGACATTAGTTGGTTTATTTTTGTATTTAATCGCTCTCAAACGAAGTTTGTAGCAATTATATTAGTCATGTCGGTCTTTTTTATGCAAATTTTTGCTTGACCGATTTTTCGTCTGACGTTTTTGACTTTTCGTCCTCAAAAGCGGAATAAACAGGTAGCGCTCTTAGAGCCTCTCTTCACCTCGGTTTCAGCTGAAGCTGTTTTGGAGACTTTTACTAATGGTGTGAAGGGCGGCTCTTAGAGGTTGAAGACTTCCCCACTATTGCCCTTACCCCCTCTCTCACTGCGATGTTGCTCCTCCAACCCACTGTTGCCCCAAACCCCCCTCTCCTCCCCGTCATCTCCCCGTGCACCCCACACCCCCCGTGTTTTTGCTCGAACAACCAATCGCTAAAAACACGAAATTTTATACTAATTCTCAATTTTTTCAAGCTTTCTGGAAATGTTTTGAATGTTTTCAGCCCTAGTTGCCAAGGAACCTCCCCTGTGGTTTTATAATAGGTTACTGCATAGTTTCTAGTGATATTGGAATGGTTTCAACATATTGACATCACGAATTTAAGCTTTTTTTTAAAACTTGCAAATTTTTCTCTTTTTGTGACGTTTATTTTTCATTATTCTCGTTTTTTCAGACGCATGGGCCAGAAAACGTCGTTAAGGGTTTGATAATGAGGTACTGGAAAAATTTTATTTGCCATTGAGTAGCTTTCATTTTTCTAATATTACAAGTTTTAGCGATAAAACTTGCATTTTCAATTTTTTTTGAAGTTTTTTGAGTGTTTTCAGCCCTAGTTGTCAGGGGACCTTCCCTATGGTTTTATAATATGTTACTGCATAGTTTCTAGTGGTATTGGAGTTGCTTCAGCATTTAAACATCGCGAATTTTAGCTTGTTTTTTTACAAAACTTGCTGATTTTTCAATTTTTGTTATTTTTCTTCCAAATCTTTCCAGACGCAGGAGCCAGAAAATGTCCTTGAGTGTTTGAAGTTAAGTTACGGAAAAAAATTTATTTGCCATGGAATAGCTTTCAATTTTTTTCATATGACAGTTTTTGATTTTATAAAACTTTTTCGAAAATTTTTGTCGGTTTTTAGGTTTCTCCAGCCTCAAGAGCCGAGGAACCTCCTCTAGGGTTTGACAATAGATTACTGTATAATTTCTATTTGTATTGGAATGTTTTTCAAGATTTATATACCACGAATTTTTTATCAATTTTTTTCAAAATTTTCATTTTTTCAATTTTTTCATAATGACATTTATCGTCATTATTCAGGTTTTTCAGGCTAACGGAAAATCTCCGTTAGGGTTTGATTATTAATTACTGGAAAAAGTTTTTTGGCCATGGATTAGTTTTCAGCTTTAATTATCACAAATTTTACAGTTTTTTATGCAATTTGCAATTTTTATTAAGTTTTTGAATTTTTTTGTCATTCTTATAGGTTTCTTCAGCCTCAAGAGCCACATACCCTCTTTAGGCTGGAGAACTATAGGTTACTGCATAGCTTCTAAATGTAGTGCAATGTTTTTCAAGATTTAAACATCAGTAATTTAAAAAAAAATTGCAATTTTTTCCAAGTTTTTTTAATCTTTTTGAATTTCTCATTTTTTTCCGGCATCAGGGCCCTTGGGACCTCCTCCAAGGTGCGATGACAAACTGCTGCATAGCTTCTAGAGTTACTGGAATGTTTATCAAAATTTTTTTATAAAATTAAATTTTTCAAAATTTTGGAAAATTATTATGTACCAAGTTTATGAATCTTTATGAGCCAGTGAAACTATTTAAAGCTTGGAATAGGGATACTGGATAGTCTTTGGAGACAATGAAATGGTTTTGAAGGTTTTAATATCTTGAATTTTAGCAAGATTTTGAAATTTGCGATTGTTCTCAAAATTTTTGATTTTCGTCCTTGAGTTTAACGATCATTATTGGCCAATGAAGCTTTTCAAGTCTTGCAGATGGGTTACTTGACATAAACCCACAGAGAAGAAATAGTTTTCAACATTTTCACTGCGAAATCTGGAAGCTTTTCTTTTAAATTTTGCAATGTTTTGCAAATTTTTAAAATATCAGTTTTTTCATTTTGTTTCTAACAAGACTCGAAAACTAAAAGTTGCAGAGTCGAATCAAGCTAAAGCTAGCCTCACTAAACTGTGGCTAGCTACTGACAAAGCCAACCGCTCGCCGGTTGTCTGAGAGCAATTTGCCCGATGTTAGTTGGTTATGTTTTAAATTTTTATTCAATTGAAAAAAAAGATTGTTAAGATTTATTGCACATATAGGATCATTTGCTTTGTTGGCTGTCCGAGTTTGATGTTACTAGGAAAATGGTGATTTTCATGCCCTTTTTTAATTCAATTCTTCCGATCCCAATTCAGGACCTTTCCTGCTATGTTTTAAATTCGTTTTTACCTATCGACGACGTTTTTCTTTTTTAATAAGTCACGGCTTTCACGTATAATTTCTGTTTTACCTCTTGCAATGTTTCAACTGAATTGAGTCTAGAATTCATCTAGCAAATTTACGCAAATATTTTCAGGGCTAGAAAGCCAAATGAAAAGGCATGAGATAAACCAATGAAGTCCGGGCATTGAGACCTGATATTCAAAGAGTTAAGTGCATTAAGTTATCAATGCTCGATAGAATGTACTGCTAGCTGGTAGTTTTAGGCTTGTTCATCAATTTAAATGCCGCAGTCTGCGTTTTTATCTATTTTATTGAAACTTAGGAAAAATTAGGCCATTTTTGACTTCTTAGTTCAATTTCGCTCAGTTATCTCCAAATTGCATTAATTGGTTATTAATCTCCGCTCAGAGAAATTTTATAGCAATGCAAAAATTAGTGACAAGATTTTGACATTATTTTCCGAGGTTCGTTATTATTTAAGCGTATGTTCACTAATTTGTCCAGCATCAAAGTAACAATCTTCTGAGGACTGTTTCAAGCAGAAACAAATTCAAGTGGACATATATTAATTTGCGATTTTATTCTTTTTTTTTTCGTCAGAAGTTTTGTGGCAAATATTATTTTTGTTATTGACTATAAGCGTAAAACCTGTTGAAAAATTTAGTAAACTTTGAATTTGTTAGATTTTGTTTCGAAGGTCTGTCTTTTTGCCCAGTTTACTAAATGTGTAATCAGAATGGTTGTGAAATTGGTTAGTTTCAATTTCTCTTCTAAATCTTAGCTCGGCCCCCCACCCCGATGAAGGCGCGGGCTTGAATTAGGGGAGTCCCCGCCTGTCGTTTAGGAGCAATTCATCCGACTTTAGTCGGTTTATATTTGTTTTCTTGCAACATAATGGCACCTCGCTTGCTTTTTCGCTATACCCCTTCGTGGCTTATTGCTCTCCAATTTTTGGTGTAATTTTTCCCTCTTGCGAGTTTTGGGTAAAATTAATCCACTTAATATTTGTGACTTCAGGCTATTCAGAACAGACATGAGACTGTTGTGACAATGTTGCTGGCTTCGAAAGCAGACACAGAGTTGTTGGACAGTGCTGGAATGGGAGCCATCCACTATGCAACCAGAATCAATTGGCTCGCTGGAGTAAAGAGCTTGCTAAAGAAGAAAGCGAACGTTGATCTCATAGACAGCGTAAGTTGATTATAAGAAATCATTAGGAATATAAATGTCGCAGATTTCAATAGGTCTCCTTTTCTATTAATAGCCGGAAAGGGAAAAAACAGGGCTGGCGATTATTGGCCTTCTCCGGGCATTTTTAGAACTCAAAGAGGAGTTTTGGTTTTCAGGTTTTTCAAAACCGGAAAAACTTTGTTTATGCCGTGTTTTGACCCAAAAGCGAAATTGAGTAAAATTGCGGTATGAACATATTTTTACTGAGCGTGAGAAATTTCAATTTCGTGTGCTTGGTTGTATGAAATACTTTCAATAAACGCATGGTAGTCCGATTTTTCTGTTTTCTTTTATTTTTGTCAATTCTGTGCTTTAATTTTATTTGTTGCTAGAATAAGGCCTTCTGCGCTGCATCAGGCATTTAATTTCGTTTTATTGATAATTCAATTTTTTGGCAATTGGATTTCAATAAACCTTTGTTCGTAATCGCAACAATGTTTTTACTTTTTTGGCAAACTTTTCAAGATTTTGAATCTTTGAATTCTCTTTGCATTGTTTTACTCTGACAGAAAAATGGCCATGCAATTTTTTGGAAGATCCGATGCTATTCAATGCTATTTTGTTTAAATTTCTTTAATATGGTTTTCAGATTTCAGAATTTGAGTGTTACTAATTTTAATTGTCCATAGCCTTCGCAATCTAGCATTTGGCACATTTTGTTTTTGGTAAATATCTATGCTGAGGTCTGTTGCCATGAACAAGTTTTTTTGCTGTTTTTTGAAATCAATGTTAGCATTTTCCCTGTATTTTTTACATTGTTTTTAAATTGCATATTATTCCATTTAACATAATGCAGCTGTGAGAATTTTTTGTAATCGCTATTATAATGCTTTTCGCGTTTAACTTGTGACTTACCTCACTCAGCTGTTTAGGTGTTTCAACTAAATGGATTTTAAATTTTTCACTCATTAAGTCACGTAATGTAGTGAATATGGTCAAAGTCAAAGCAGTAAAATCAAAAGAAACTGGATAAAACTATAAACCCCGTCATCAAGTCAAAGTGCATTAGGTTGTCGAAGTTCATTAAAGCGATTGCTATTTGGCATTAATATTAAGCTCGATATCCTTCAACTGAGAAGCTTAATTAAGTATAAATTTAGAATCTAACCGAATTTGCTGATCAGATTGGAACTCTTTTGAGATTTAGAGAAATTCTGTCAATTTCTATCTGTCTTTTTTCTTTTTCTACTTTAATCACGATGTTTGTAACGATAGTCAAAGGCGGCTATTTTCTGGCAATTTGCCTCCTATATTCCCCATATTTCTATAGCAATTTCAGAGACCCGATATCAAAATTTGTTTAACAACTGCGAAGGTGGAGCGGAGCTATTGATGGCTATCTTTTTTAGCTGTCAGCTGAGCGGAGCTATTGCGGTGATCTTGGTTTTTTATTTCGTCGTCTGAAGCTCTTTTTTTGTTTTACATTTGTTCACACAACAAAGCTGAAGTCAAATTTTCTGAATGAATTCTTCCTCTCACTAACGGTTTTTGCGCGTGTGACGTCATTTCTCACTCTCTCTAGCAAAAGTTATATGTAATTTGCTTGATTAGATTTTGATCATACGTGACTTGCCTCACTCAATAAAATGACTTTTGCTTTTTAAAACTTATTAAATTGTTTAATTTGAATTGTTTAAGGTCAAAGGAACTCATATGTGAAGTAAAGGTTCCTAATAAAAAAATCTGCGGAATGAATTTTAACAATCTTTATTAATTTATCGCTTAGTGTCTTTTTTCATAGCTTTTTGAGCGCGTCGATTTTTTTTCAAATTTAGGTCTGTATCTGATTCTATCTATTATACGGCACGCAGGTCTATTTTGCAGCTATTCCGGCAACCCGCCGGCTATGTTTGTATTTTCTCTAGTATTATTGACCATATGATTTCTCGCTCACATAAAATCTCGTTTTGTTCATTCATTGGTATAATTTTTCATCTGCGTTGCGTTCATGTTGTCTTTATTCACTCTCACTTTTTCGAGTCTTTTGTTCATGTGCGTAAACAATTTTTTGGCTTACGACGCACTCCTAAAACAACTCCCCTCACTCTCAAGTCTCAATTTTAACTAGTTTTTGAGGAGTTAAATGAGATGCTTCAATCTAGATTATAGAAACAAGTTGAAAAACAAGGTTTTCAAGCAACGGTAGTTCGTTCGATTTTGTTACCAATTGTAAATTAATAATTTCTCTCGAATGTAGTTGGAGGCGCAATTATTGTATACGTATTGGTCGGTCTTTTTCAATTCAAATTTTGCGCTTGACCATTATTTCGCTTTTGTTCTAGAACATTCTGCTACTTTTCAAGTGACTTTTTCATGCTTCATTTTGAGTGATTTCAATTGCTCGCATTCTGAAATGTAGTTTGTTATTATAAAATTGATTGTTAGCGGTTTAGTAAAAACGTGGTTGTTGCCTAGTCGTAAAGATGTCTGACTGCTATCTTGGAGGTCAATGGTTCGAACCCCTATTCGAACCCCCAGTTTTTGCACCAAAAAATTCTAAGCTACAACCCTATATTAAAATTGCTAAATTGCACCGCGCCTGTCGTTCGAGAGCAATTCATCCGACCTTAGTCTGTTTATGTTTTCAAAATATCTCTGAAACAGAGATAGTAAAATTGTAGTTTGTAATAGTTGTATAGGGACAAAACAGTCCTAAACAAGCAAGACAAGATATTCTGCAAAACGGTGTCAGATAAAACAGTTCGAAAAAAGCAGAATGGTTTCAGCAAAACACTATCAAGCGAATTAGTTTGTAGTAAGCACTCAATATAGTTTTATCGTGTACTTTAATTCGCTGGTGCTCACAATTACTGTAGCTGAAGTCAGTTGCCTCAGATAGTTTCAAGCATTTTGCTGTAAAAAGTAAATTTAGAAATGTTAATAGTGTTATTTCATTAGTTGGTCAATTTTTAGGAATAAATTTCGGATCTTTTTTCTTCAAACATGTTTTCTTTTGCGTGATCTGATTTGCACTCATAGAGAGTTCTAATTGGTCACTATAAGTTAGTTCTGCGCGCTAAATACTCACTGACAACAAATAAACCATCAAGATGCAATTTTAATGTAACTATTTGACGGGATTTTTTTCCACATCTCAGCTTTGATTTATTTCAGTCGGGATGATTAGATATATGTCGGGGCTCAACTTGATGTTGCCTACGGAAAACTAGCAAACTTAATATTTTCTGCATTCATATAAAACTGATGTTTTCTGCATTCATATAAAACTAACAAAAATTGGAAAAACTAGAGTTTCAGCATTTAACTGTTGTGAATGAGGGGGCTAGGACAATATATTGAAAGGACAAAAGATCGAAAACTGAGACAATAGATCGAAAATGAAATCATTCGAGTTGCATGTTGGGCAATCAGATTCAAGCGCTCACTTATAATTCAGCGCTAACATGTTCGGTCGTAATATTTTGTTTGGTTGAGATGGATTCAAATGATGTCCCGCGGGTCGCTAAGGCATGGCCATTACTCACGAGGCAAGCTGGCCAGATGCTGTAATTTTATGCCAGCTCACAAATAACGCTTAATTTCAGCGAATGAAAATAGAAATTAATTTTCTATCTATTGTCCCAAATTTTGTTTTCGATCTATTGTCCTTTCTTTCGATCTATTGTCCGGTCAACGCCAGAGTTTAGCCTTATGTCTTAGTTTTAGTACTGAGCGTCAAATAAAATGTGCTACAGCAAAGGTTATATTATCTCATTACACTCAATTAAAGTTGTCAATATTTGACTAGTCTTCGTTTGGCTCTTCTTTTGAACCACCTGATCTTCTAGAATATAAATCTAAGATAACCCCTCTCCTTATTTTTCTTAGGCTAGGCTCCCCCCTCGCTTGTGCAATTCGACTGACTTAAGCGGGTTATGTTTTCTGTTTATGTCCCTAACCATTATCAACGAATCATAGTTCTGGCGAGTGACAATTATAACAATGATTCGTTGATAATGGTTAGGGACATAAACAGAAAACATAACCCGCAGAAAACAGATATCAGAAAACAGAAAAAATAACAATCTTCAGACTCCAAATTTTTATCACTTTTGATGTTTGCATTAAATGTTTTCTAATTTTCAGGAGGGTAATACTGCCTTGCACATTGCGGCCGACTGCAACTGTTCACAAATCTGCGAGGTCCTATTGAGCAACAGAGCAAATGTTGACGCCCAGAATAATCACGGAATGTTAGTATTTATACGCTATGAGCTGATGTCAGTTTCTGAGCAAAGAATCAAGTTTGGACCCGTTCCGCTTGTGTGTTTGTGGTTCTGTAGAGTGCTTGTATAAAACACAACCTCAGCTCGGTTCTCGATTTCGCATTGTGTATTTAAAGAAATAAATGTAAAATTGGTTTCAAATTAGCCTTTTTTGCTAGTATTTGGGTCCACTCCTCGTACGCAGTGATGCTAGCCTCCGTTAGCATAAACTATCTTCACACAAAGAAATAACAGAAAACTTGGAAATAATCGATTGGTATTATTAGGTGTAGATGTCAATTCAAATACTCTCGAACTAAATAATTATTGTAGTCGTGGGTGTCCTTTTTGCAAAATTTTTTTGCTTGATCGTTTTTCTTGAATGTTCTTTAGCTCGCTGGTGTGATTTGGCTTTACTTTCATTAGCTGTTTTTGTTATCTTTGCTTCGGAGACTAATATTTCTAATTGATAAAGCGTTGGAAAATGTAATAATTTTGAGTTCGAAGCTGGTTGAAGCTAGTCGTTTTGTGATTTTGTATATTAAACAGATACTTCAGTGTTCACCTCTGCACGTAATGAGCTTTTCGGACATTTTAATATCAGAGCCTTAATATATAGTATTAACGGCACGCCTCCCCCCCCCCACACACACACACGCCTTCTCTCACCTCCCCTTAGTTATCGTACACAACGCTATAATTGGCAAGAATTAATTTTTAACCATTTTTCTGTAAAATAATTTGTTACAGTACTTCTTTAATGGTGGCATCAGAGCAAGGATACGAGGACTTTGTCACCAGTTTGGTGGAAGGTGGGCATGCGGATATTAACCTGAAAGACGCCGAGGGGTGGACTGCGTATGACAAGGCACAGATCAAAGCATACACTTCCATACAGAAATACCTTAAAAGGAAGGAGAGGGAATTGCAGGGAATCACTCCAAGTGTCGATGATGACTATGAAGACGAGGATGATGTTGAAGCTGAAGGTGATGAGGCTGATGTTGGAGGGGATGAAAATAATGAAGGTAATAGTGCATTTTAAGCATGACAGACACCATGTTAGGAGGTTAGCAACGGATTTTCATTCGTTGACCTTAAACGAAAAGGAAGAAAACTGCACCGTTGAGAAAAGTTTGCTAAACAACCATTTGACTGTTCACACATTTTCATGATTTTTGAAGTCAAATTGGAGTAGTGATTTTGGTCACGCCGAAACAGGAAGTGGAGCGAAAAAGCGAGTGGTTTTGCGGCGTGAAAATTTTCTGCTCTAACTTTAAATTAGAAAACGGTGTTTGAACAAAAATTCGCTTTCTCGCTAGTGGTTTTTTGTTCACATGCGGCAATTTCACTTTGATGTTTACTGTTTTTTACAATTCAAAGAATTTGAATTGTATTGGGGCGCTGTCTTTTTTTTTTTAAGATCTGTTCACACATTTTCATGATTTTTGAAGTCAAATTGGAGTAGTGATTTTGGTCACGCCGAAACAGGAAATGGAGCGAAAAAGCGAGTGGTTTTACGGCGTGAATTTTTTTCGCTCTAATTTTAAAGTAGAGTGAGAAAACGGTGTTTGAACAAAAATTCGGTTTCTCGGTAGTGGTTTTTTGTTCACATGCGGCAGTTTCACTCTGATTTTAAATGTTTTTTCGATTTTTTGGATCGGATTTTTTTCTAAATGGTTTTCACAATCCATTCACAGCTCATTCCAGGCCTAGTTTTTTGTTTGAATTAAAATTTCATTTCTCGATAGTGGTTTTTTCGTTCATATGCGGCATTTTGACATTGATTTTTTGTTTTTTTTTTCTTATTTTTTGATCTGATTTTTTTTAAAATGGTTTTCTCAATTCACTCATAGTCCTTTCTAGGTCTAGTTTTTGTGTTTAGTCAATGAAAATTCTTTGAATTGTACGTCAGGACTTGTCCTGCTTTGTTTTTTTTTTGATTTTTTGGATCGGGTTTTTAATAGCCGCCCTCATCTTCTCAGCCTTCTTTTTTTTTACTTCTTTTTTACTTCGCTCCTTTTTTTTTACTTCGTCGAATAAAAAATGTTTCGCTTTACCTCATTTTGCCGCCTTTTCAACATTTTGCGTGAAATCTTTTTGACTTCTCTAGGCTAGTTTCTCTCTTCTCTCATTCTGCTAAAAGTGATTTTGAACATAGTTGCTCAGCAAAGCAATTCAAAATGAACAGCCCAATTTTAGATGCCCGCTATTTGAACGTCGTTGCTATAAGTCTTATTTACCATCTCTAATGCTTATTGTTATTGATGGTAACCCCTGTAGCCTCTCTCTAAAACAGAAGTATGTTCAACCACGAAATGCCATCAAAATAAATCGGACTTAAAAAAATGTTTTTGTACAAAAATCTTTTTTTTTCAATATCTTCTGTTATTTGAATCCCAATCATGCTTATTGGAATCAACGGCGGCTATTTTCCGGCAATCTGCCGGGTATGTTTTTAAATGGTTTTCCCAATCCATTCATAGTTAATTCTATGCCTAGTTTTTTGTTTGAACCAAATTTCTTTTTCGCTAGTGATTTTTTGTTCACATGCGGCAATTTCACTTTGATGTTTACTGTTTTTTCGATTTTTTGTATTGGCTTTTTTAAATGGTTTTCCCAATCCATTCATAGTTAATTCTATGCCTAATTTTTTGTTTGAACCAAATTTCTTTTTCGCTAGTGATTTTTTGTTCATATGCGGCAATTTCACTTTGATGTTTACTGTTTTTTCGATTTTTTGTATTGGCTTTTTTAAATGGTTTTCCCAATCCATTCATAGTTAATTCTATGCCTAGTTTTTTGTTTGAACCAAATTTCTTTTTCGCTAGTGATTTTTTGTTCACATGCGGCAATTTCACTTTGATGTTTACTGTTTTTTCGTTTTTTTTTATTGGTTTTTTTAAATGGTTTTCCCAATCCATTCATTGTTAATTCTAGGCCTAGTTTTTTCTTTGAACCAAATTTCTGTTTCGCTAGTGGTTTTTTGTTCACATGCGGCTTTGTGACATTGATTTTCATTTTTTAAAAAGAAATTTTGATCTGATTTTTTAGAAATGGTTTTCCCCTCTTCACTCATAGTCCGTTCTAGGTCTAGTTTTTTGTTTAATCAATGAAATTTCTTTGAATTGTACGTCAGGACGTATCATGCTATGTTTTTTAATTCGCTTTACCTTTTGGTCACGTTTTTTGGTTTACATAAGTCACGATTTTCACGCTTGACTTCTGACTTACTTCACTCACTGTTTCAACTGATTAGATTTTAAATTCTTTCACGTATTGAATTACGTAATGTAGTGAATACGGTCAATGTCAAAAGAATTAAATCAAGAGATCAAATGAAACAGGATAATCATATAAAGCGCGGTCATTAAGTCATAGTGCATTAGGTTATCAAATCTCATTAAAGAGATTGCTAGCTGGCGTCAGTGCTATGCTTATCAGCCTTCAGTTTAGAAGCGGAGTTAACTTTATTATAGAATCTAACCGAATTTACAAACATGAAATAAGAATACTGACGCTTAGAAAAATTCTGTCAATTTCTCTTGCTATTTTTTCTTTTTCTGTTTCACTCTCAATGTGCGTAAAGTGGGTCAACGGTGGCTGTTTTCAGGCAATTTGCCGCCTATGTTGGAGATTTCAATAAACTGTTGGTAATGGAATTTGTTTAATTGCTCTCAAACGAAGTTTTTAGTCTTGCGGTGATCAAGCGATTTTTCATTTCGGTAGACCGATTTTGCATCGGACCCTTTTGGCTCTTCTAAAACGGTATACAGATAACTCCCGGTGAGCATAAAGTTCTTTTGCAGCATTTCGGCTAGCTGGGCTTTAACTAAGCGATCCGCCGAAACTTTTTTGGAGACAGGAATTCTTGGTGTGATGGGCAGGTCTTATAGTTTGATCCCCTCGCCCCCAACTTAAAACCCAACCCCAATTCCCGTACTTCCATTAGGCTAAATCAAGCCTCTAAACTGCAGCTAGTCGTTTGCTAGTTGTTTGTGAGCAATTCGCCCGAAGTTCAAGAAAAATGCTTGAAATGTTTCTTCCTGCGAAAATGTTTTCTTGTTAATAGATGCTCTCAGCCGGCTGTCATAGTGCTACTATTTCAATCCAAGAATTTGGTTGTATTGGGGCTATATCTTTTTTTCAATGACTTTGATCTTCCAAAACGGGACAAATCAGTCAAGTCCCAGCTGTCATTAAGTTTCATTAGAGGCCCCAAGCTGGGTTCAGTAGTCTTTGAATTCCTTAAGAGTGGTGCAGCTGCTGGGAAGCCCTAATTCAAGGTTAAAAGGTTAATTCAGTTTTCGAGCCTAAATTTTTTTTGTTGTCCTTTTTCGAATTTTTTGATGTCTTGAATTAACGTTTGTCGAAGTTGATAAAGGTCTTCTGCAAGATATAATTACTTTTTATGGTCGTTTTATGAGCTATGTGGTTTGGTATTGCAAACATGAACACAAAAAATGATATTTTTTGACAATTTTTTGAGATTTTCCTGCCTCAGGGGCCATAAACTTCCTCTAGGGCTTGATAATAGGTTACTACATAGTTTCAATGGCATTTTATCATTACGAATTTTAGCAATTTTTTAATAAATTTTGCTATTTTCAAGTTTTTGAAAACAATAGTCGTTTGTTCAATTTTTCTTGTCCCAGTGGCCAGGTAACCTCAAAGTTTGATAATAGGCTACCGCTTCGTTTCTAGTTGCAATTGAATGGTTTTGAACACTTTAATGTCGTGAATTGTGGCTTTATTTTAATATAACTTTCTCAAGTTTTTGAATTGTTTGTCAGTTTTTAAGCTTTTTTCCAGCCTCAAAAGCCATAGAGCCTCATCTAGGGTCTGACAATAAGTTATTGGTTAGTTTCTAATGACAATAGAATAGTTGTCAACATTTGAATATCAAAAATTTTAGCCATCTTTTGATAAATTTTGCAATTTTAAGTTTTGAAAATTGTTGTCATTTTCAGGTTTTCCAGGGCCAGGTAACCTGATCTAGGATTTGATAATTGATTACTTAATAGCTTCTAGTAGCAATGGAATGGTTTTCAACATTTTAATATAACAAATTCTTGCATATTTCAATTCTGAAAATTATTTTCATGTTGCTAGTTTATCGATCTTTTTGTGCCAGTAAAAGTATTTACGAGCTTGAAATTGGGTCACTGGATAGCCTCTGAGACAATGACATGGGTCTGAAGAAGTTATTATCACGTATTGTAGCGGCGTTGCACTGCAATGTTCGATGGTTTGTTTTTTGTGTTTTGCTTTGTTTATCAATCTTTGCGGGCTACTGTAACTTTTATAGGTCTTTCAGATGGTTTACTTGACAGATTCCAAAGACAGTTGAACTTTTTAATATTGCTTAGTTAATAAACTTTTTAAAAATTTTTGAATTTTATTGAAAAGTATTTATCTTTCTCGATTTTTTCTACCTTTATTGGCCAATAGACCTCTTCCGAGGCGTGTTCGTGGGTTAATGGGTATATTTAAATAGATGAATTTCGGCCTTCAGAATTACAGCTTCAAGAGCGTAAGAGTTTTAGCAATGGTTATATTTTTGTTTAGTTTGATTATTTTAGTTTCTCAACTTTTGATATTGTTTTTCTTTTTGGCTGGCGTTTCTGAATTGATATGCTGGTCAGGTACAGTAGTTCTATCTTTTTCCATTAATTGGATCCTATTACATGACTTGTCCTTCCTTGTTTTTTTTACTTTGTAGTATCAAAATTGGTTTGGCTTTATATAACTCATTCTACAGCCTTTTCGACATTTTGCACGAAATATTTTGGCTTCTCTCTCTAGACTAGTTTCATTGTTCGCTCCTTCTGCTAAAAGTGTTTTAAAGCAGGATTTGATCAGCAAAGCGATCTAAAAAGAAGGGAGTCATGGAAAACGAAATCCAAAATAGAAAGCAAAGCAATCTAAAATGAAAGGAATCATAAGCGAAATCCAAAATAGAACCGAGTTCTAAGTTGACATCTCTAATGCGTTTTGGCATTGATCCTTCTGTTCATTCAATCCCAATCGGTGTTATGGGAGTCAATGACAGCTATTTTTCGGCAATCTGCCGGTTATCTGTTTTTTCTTACTGCCGTCTGGCTCTCAAAGGCTATTATTCAGCTGCTCGCCTTTTGACAACTCAATCAATTTGAATTTTGTGTGCGTTGTCTTTTTCAAGATCTGTTAACACTTATTTCTACTTTTTCTTGTCAATGGAAAGTGAAATTGTAGTAGTAATTCTAAGGCAGCAAGAGGAGCAAAAAGTGATTAGTTTCATGGAGTGAAATATTATCAAACTTTTTGTGATCGAAAGTGAAAAATTTGTGTTTAAACATGTTTCGTTTGTCGAAAGTGATTTTCTTACGTGCGGCTATTTGCCTTGTTTTTTGCTCTTTTTTCTCATATTTTCTGCTCTATTGCTTTTAAAAAATGATACGTGTGTTCTATTAATGATTAGTTGCTATTGTTTAAACCCTTCAAACGGCAACTTACGGTTTATTAGACTGACGGAAATGTAAATAATTGTTTGGATTCTGATTGCTTATGTAATTTCGTTATTCAATCTCATAATTGCTAGTTGTCGCTTTTGTTTTTTTCTACCACGTTGTTTCATTTTTGACAGGCCTTTAGACCTTCTAGCGAGTCATATTTTAATGTTTTTAATCGATTCTTTATTGAAAGTTTTTGATACGATCTGTTTGACTTGATTGACGTGATTTTTTGATTTGGCAAGTTCTTTTAGTTTTTGTTTTTTGTCATTTAGTGTTCTATTACTAATGACGGGTACATTGATTCTCTAACGAATTATAATGACTTGTTAATTACCGGTCTAATTCATATCTAACAGTTTTCACGACTTGGCACAAAAAATTTCGGTGATTATTTGGATTTAGCCATTTTTGTTGCTGTTTTTGTTTTTCTGCCACTTAGTCTCCTAAATGACAGGTATCATTGGCTCTAATGTTTTATATTGTAAACTGTGCAACTTTTCTGTGTTAGTGTAACAATTTCGACAAATTGGTTTTGAACTATATGAGCGATTTCTTGTATTTTTCTTGAAATTAATTTTGTTGTTTTGTCGCTAGTCTCATTAGCGACTCGTCTGATCTCTAATGAGGCATATTTGAGTCTATTTATGGAAATTAGTTGATTGCCGATTATTTGAATGGCTTCTGTAATTGCAGATTTTTGTTCAGACATCAATGCATGCAATCCTTTGCCAAGTTTACTTGATGTCATTTTCTACTCTACGGCAGTGTTTTGCTTTCTGGTGAAGAATTTCTTCATCGTGATTATTTTTGAATACTTATATTTGAGAAGTTAAGGTAAACTGAAGGCTATATCATTCTAGGTCAGGGCTATTTGAGGACCAGACTTTTGATTGAATTGGTACAGAATAACCCCACATCATTAGGAAATTTAGTTTCATTTTTTTGTTTAAGTATAATTTTAATAGCCGCTCAGCTTTTCAACCGGCTATTATAGCTCGCCTATTTTTTATTACAATCTAAGAATTAGATTGTATTGGTGCTCTGTCTTTTTTGTAAGATGTTTTCACACCTTTTTTCATGACTTTAAGCTTCCAAAACGGGATAAACAGGTAAAGCTCAGAGAGCATCAAGTTTCATTGTTTCATTAGAAGCCATTAGTCGGGTTTAGTAGTAATTCAAGTGCCTAGAGTAGTGAAGCTACTGGGAAGGCCGTAATTCAAAGTTAAAAGTTCATTTATAGGAGTTTTCCTGCCCGAAATGTTGCAATTTTTCGCGCTCTTTTGCCCTTTTCAGAATTTTTTGCTGGACCAGGCTGGAATTGAGGTTTGTGAAAGTTGATAAAGATCTTATGCAGGACGTATTTAATTTATTTGACCATTTTAAGAGCTATAGGTTTTGGTACTCCAAACAAACACGCAAATTTATTCTAATTTTTAGAATGTTTTCAAGTTTTTTTTAAAAATTTTCTTGCTTTTTGAGTTTTTCAACCCTAGGTGCCAAGTAAACTCTTCTAGGTTTTAATAATAAGTTACTCAATAATTTCTGGTGACAATGGAATGGTTTTCAGAATCATTCCATCACGAATTTTAGCAATTTTTTTATAATACTTGCAATTTTTTTTTTTCAAATTTTTTTACCTTTATTGTCGTTTAAGTTTTTCCAGCCCCAGGTGCCAGGAATTATTCTCTAGGGTTTGATAATAGGTTACTGAAAAAGTTTAATTAGCCATGGAATGGTTTTCAACATTTTTTATCACAAATTTTAGCAATTTAAAAAAAAGCTTTCACTTTAAGTTTTTGAAAATTTTTTAGGTTTCTCTATCCCCAAGGGCCAACAAAACTCGTTTAGGGTTTGATAAAAGGTTACTGTATAGTTTCTACTAGTGGCGATGAAATAATTTTCATTTTTTGATAATAGGAATTTTAGCAGTTTTCATATATAACTTGAAATTTTTTCAAGTTTTTTTATAAATGTTTTAAATTTTTGAGTTTTTCCAGGACTAGGAGCCCAGCAACCTCCTTCAGGGTTTGATAATAAGTTACGTCATAGTTGTTAGAGGTAATGGTATGGTTATCAATATTTAAATAACCGGAGTTTTAGCAATTTTTGATAAAATTCAAATTTTCTTTGATTTTCCTGAGAATTATCATGTGTCAAGTTTATGGATCTTTATTAGCAAGTGGATTTTTAAGTCTTGAAATAGAGATTCTGGATAGTCTCTGGATACAATGTAATGGTTCTGAAGTAATTGCTATCTCGAATTTTAGCAACGTT
The DNA here is from genome assembly GCF_964194025.1 of Convolutriloba macropyga. Lineage (NCBI taxonomy): Eukaryota > Metazoa > Xenacoelomorpha > Acoela > Convolutidae > Convolutriloba > Convolutriloba macropyga. The sequence continues at coordinate 44,702,335 of NC_134481.1, read as the reverse complement.
ATGTTAAGATTTGCAATTGTTTTTGAATTTTGTTATTTTCCGAGTTTAACTATCTTTACTGGGCAACAAAACATTTCATGCAGATTGTTTGCATTGATGAACTCTAAGAGAGAAAAAAAATGGTTTTGAAGATTTCTAGCGAAATTTAGAAAATTTAAATTTTGCACTTTTCAGTTTTTTAAATTTGTCATATTTCTCGTTTATCTACCTTTAGTGGCAAATAAATCTTTCATGGCTTGTGCGTTAGTTAATAAGTGTAGTGAATTGTATCGTTTTTGGCTTTCAGGGTAAAAGTGTAAGAGTGTTAGCAATGATTGTTTTTTTAGTTTGTTGATTTTTTTAGTTTCCAAACTTTTGAGATTTTGTCTTTTTGGCTGGATTGTTCAATTGATCTCCTGGTCAGGTACATTAGTTCACAGTTTTTCCTTCATGTCAACGGATTATTTTTCATGACTTGTCCTGCTATGTTTTTTAACTACGTCTCACTAAAATTTTATTGCTTAACCTTTGTTCACAGCTTGTTCTACGTTTTCCGTGAAAATTTTGACTTCTCTAGGCTAGTTTCACTCTTCTTTCATTCTGCTAATAGTGTTTTTAGACAGCAGCTGATCAGCAAAACTATTCAAAATGAACAGAGTCAGTATCAAAAAACGAAATGGAATTGGGATAAACCCATAAAGCCTAATTTTGCCCACTCGAACTTTCTTAGTTACCATCTCTAATGCTTATTGGTATTGATACTATCCCCTGTGTCATCTCACTACGAAACAGGAGTATATTGAGCTCCAAATGACATCAAAATAGTTCGCACTTTTTGTTTGTGTACAAAAAGCATTTTTGTTATTTGTCTATTCGCTTCTTTCAATCCCAGTCTTCGTTACGGGAATCAACGTTGGCTATTTTCCGGCAATCTACCGGTTATGTTTTTTTATTTATTTTATTATAGCTGTAAGCTGAGCGGAGCTATATTGCGATGCTCTTGGTTTTTTTCGGTTTCGTCGTCTTACGCTCTTTTTGGTTTTACATTTGTTAACACAGCAAAGCTGAAAAAGTCAAATTTTGTGAATTACTTCTTCCTCTCACTAACGGCGTTTGCGAGCGTGACGTCATTTTTCATTCGCTCTAGTAAAGGTTTTAAGATCATTTGCGTGATTAATAGCCGCCCTCATCTTCTCAGTCGGCTATTATAGCGCTCCTATTTTTTTTTTACTTCGTCGAATAAAAAAATGTTTCGCTTTACCTCATTTTGCCGCTTTTTCAACATTTTGCGTGATATCTTTTTGACTTCTCTAGGCTAGTTTCTCTCTTATCTCATTCTGCTAAAAGTGATTTTGAACATCAGTTGCTCTGCAAAGCAATTCCAAATGAACAGAGTCAGTATAAAAAAATTGAAGTCAGAAATAGAAACGGGATAAAACCATAAAGCCCAATTTTAGATGCCCGCTATTTGAACGTCGTTCCAATAAGTCTTAGTTACCATCTCTAATGCTTATTGGTATTGATAGTAGCCCCTGTAAACTCTCTCTAAGAAACAGAAGTACGTTATTTTCAACTATGAAATGCCATCAAAATAAATCTGTTTAAAAAATGTTTTTTTTTTACAAAAATCTTTTTTTTTCATTATCTTCTATTCTTTCAATCCCAATCATGCTTATGGAAATCAACGGCGGATATTTTCCGGCAATCTGCCGGGTATGTTTAAGAGCTTGATAATACGTGACCTCACTCAAAAAAATGCACCTTAAATCTTAAGTTTTGCACTTTAAATCTTAAGTTTAATTTGATTTTGTTTAAGGTCAAAGTAATTTATAGGTGCAGTAAAGGTACCAAAGAAAATTCGTCTGCGGAATGAATGTTTACAAGCTTTATTCATATATCGCTAAATGTTGTTTACGTAGTTTTTTGAGTGGCGTCGATTTTATTTTTTTCAATTCTATCTCGATCTTTTTTTCTATCTCTATTATACGGTACGCGAGTCTATTCTTTCGCAGCTATTCCGGCAATCTGCCGGCAATGTTTTTTTTGTAGTAAATGTTTAATTTAGCTCGGTTTTAGTGTTTGATTAGTTCTCATTTCATCATTTCCCGTGAGACCAAATGTGTCTTGTACTTAGTTTTGTATTGTTTTCAAATTTGATGATTAAATTAGTTTGTACTTTCATCCACGTTATGTTTCTTATTTTTCACTTTACATGGATCCTGCGAATTTTAGTTTAGCTATGTCTGGAATTGATTTAATGAGTAGAGAAAATAATCTGACAGCGGAAATTGTGGTGAGATTTTTCTATATAATTTATACAAAAAAGGAGGATTTGAGTTGAAGGAATGTAGTTATTAAGGGATTGAAATAGAAGACAAAATGAATGCCAGCTTAGTTTCTGTGAAACGGTGAGGCTCTCATCGCACGTGAAATGTTTGTTACGAGCAAAACTTTTCTGGTCGCCTGTCGGATTTTTAGCCGTAGTTGGCAGCAGATAATGATAAAAAAAATTGAATGAAGGATGATAAATCAACCACATATTTTGTAATGAATGATACTTGATTTATGTAGTTGTGGTTGTTTGGTCATTTTAGAAGATGTATCGCAAAGGAGTCAACAGGAAGGTCAAGAACTGTCGAATGGTGGCAAACGGAGAGGAGAGGCGGCAGATTCGTGGTTCGGTGACGACTCAGACAACCCAGTTAGTGTACATTTGACCACTATTTATTTCACTTAAGTTTGCGGAGATGACGTTTTTCAGATATTCTTCTTGATGTTTTCAATCTTTTCTGCTCATTTGCATTTGTATAGCTAATATAATAAAAATTGTTTTTTTTAAAAGCAACACTGAATTTAAAAATTACTTACTACATTCAACAGAAAAGTTTAGTACATACAAATTTTGTCGCATATTTCAAAGAAAAACGCGTTAAATTTGTATGTTCTGATACTTCAACCCAACAACTATAAGTCTAATTCACTTTCCGCAAATTCAGTCAAGCCGCGTTGAACAAGTAACCTTCCACAAATAAGGGTTCAAGTTAAAAACAGCAGAAGAAAGTTCTAAGTTATTTGCGGAAATTTTTTGTCTTGTTGATTTTAATTTCACTTGGTAGAGCATTCCAATCTAGTATCACTAATGACGAAGTTTGCGTTTTGGTAGAAATAAATATAGGTTCAAAAACAGGTTGGACTCGTGAATATTCCAAGTGATTAATGGACGTCCAGATGACGGTGTAAACGCAGTTCGTAACTTTTATTATCCAAAAGTATTGTAATCTTTTTGTTTGCAAAAAGAGTTTTACGGGGAGGTGCTTTCGCTTAACTCTTGTGCAAACTTGTCCAAGTTTTGTGAATTCAAAAAATCGAAAGTATTATCCAATTTTTATTGCTCTCGATTGAAATTTGAGGCAATTATTGAGGGTCTTTTTATGAAAAATTTTTGCCTGACCGTTTGGATTTTTCGAGTGACTTTTGTCGTTTACTTTTATTTGCTCTTAAATGACTTTTCTAGCGATCAAAGTTTTCAATTGATCACAAGCGAATTTTCTAGAGTCCTGTTGGTCTTTCATTTTTTTACGATTTTTCGTATTAGGGGATTTTTGTCTGACCATTTGAGTTTTGGTCCGTAAAAACAAGATAAACAGGTAAAGCTTGGGGGTGGGGGAGAATTAAGTTGCCGAACAGTTTCTGAGCGCTTTACGCGTCTATGTGTACAAATTACTGGAGCTGCTGAAACAAATCCTTGGTAACAAATTTATTTGTACAAATAATCCTTGGAGCTGCCGTGAGGGGCAATTTTTCGGTTCTGGACCCCAGACTCCTTTGACGCCTTGACTCCAAACCCCCTCTTTATTTGTTCCCAAAATAATCTTACTTTTTCAACCTCTCTGTTAAGTTTAAGCTAGCGTACCTGAACCCCTCTAGATGCTGACGAAGACAACTGCTCCCCAGTCGTTTGAGAGCAATGCGCCCGCCGTTGGCACTTGCTACTTTTTTAAATAGTAACGTGCTGTATAACAATACATGATGTGAAACTGGGGGAATAGAAACACTGGGGGAGGGAAAGCAGAATCGATCCGAAATATTCTCAATTTTTAATTTGCCAATTGTGATTTTGCCACTCATCAATTAATGTCCAAGGGGATGGTGTGCAAATAGCTTTATCTCTGTTGTTGTAGATTTCTATTGAGAATGCTCTTGTTTTTTTTTCAAATCTGAATACCAGTTAAAGTGAAAATTCATGAAATTAGAGGCACAAATGACAAGATTTTGAAACATCGCGTGGCTGTGCAAAACACTTTGCAATAAAAAATAATGTTTTCTAGTCAATCAATTTATCTGCCGCTTCTACCGATTTTTTGATAAAAAACTGACTTGCTTTGTGTGGCAGATATTATGAAATAGAAATTATCCGTAACCACAACATTTTGGCTGCGGTACGCGGAAACATTAATCTGTAAAACGCTGCAAAAGTATTTGGATCTTTTTCGTTCGCCCATCCCCGCGGTTAATAGTGGCTTATTATTTGCATGCCTTAGAACTTGTGCCATTTTTTGCATTATTATTTACTCTTTAATGACACGTACTCTGTAATTGGAGGATGCATAACATACTAGAGGGGGGCACAAGCGGAAAATATCCCAAAATACAGCGCTGATCCAGAGCATGTTTTTTTTTCAAAATGAATTTATGTTAGGACCCTACTGAAAGCATGCAAAGTCTTGCTAGAAACAAATCTGGACGGCAAAATGTTCTAACGCTCCAAAAAGTTAGTTTGAAACAATTTAGAGCAAGTAGAATTGGAAGATTTCACACTTCTAATCAACAGAATAAACAATTTCAGATTCAATTTGTATCCCCCCCAGATATGGAGCACGTTCGATTACAGAGTAAATCAATATAATTTGGTAAAACAGCACGCGGCTTGGGTATGCCAGTAATATGCACCCACTAAGCTGGGGTAGCAAACAAAAAATGAAAGTTTTCTGCAGTATTTTGAGCTGCGTCATGGCTGTAATTAGCAATTAGTAGTCTGTTTGGATTTTCAGAATTTGGTTAAGGTATGTAACCGTTTAGTGGTTTAGTCTGAAGTGAAAATTACCTGATTTTGATGGTACGGGGACTAGGGATGCAAAAATGTTCTTGCTATTTTCACAAATACTGTGTTTTAAAATGTCTCTGGTTTCCATTATCGAGGAAATGAACTGAGTCTTTAAGTTGTTATTGCTTTAGTGAGATCTATTCTGCCCCCCCCCACCCCACCCCAGTGTTTTTTATGACCCCCAGTGACAGATTATAGGTTGTTACATATCACGTTACTATGTAAGAAAATAGAACGTGCGTTTGGGGGTCATAAAAAATTTATGCTAAGCGGGGGGGGGGGGGGGGGGGGGGGGGGTCAAAACAGAATAGATCTCTTTAATGTTTTTCTTTCCTCAATTCTTTAATTGGAATTGTTTCACCTTTCCTTTTAATTTTGCTGATGACTTACTATACACCAGTGCATTTCGTTTATGTCTATTACCCATGGCCACCTAAAGAAGGTTGGGTTTGCATTAACGAAAATAAAAATGATTGACCCAAAAATCTTAAAATAATTGGGTCTTTCCCATATACCCCCCCCCCCAATGAAATTATAGCCTCCATTAGAGTTTTTGTTGGCGGTAATTTTGGGTGAAGTAATGTAGATAACAATTTACAAGCAAATTGTGAGTTCTAATTCAAGCTACCAGTAAATTCTTAAAGTCGTCAGTATAACCTAACTGAATATTCCTCATCTTTTCGACATTTCTGGGGAAATATTTAACAAATTAATGTAAATTTGAAATTTAATCGATCTCGAAAAAAGTCTTCAATTAGAGTTTTGGGGTGAAAATATAAAAGACCAAAGTAGAATAACTAAGAAAAATTATTTGAATTCCACTTCACCAGATATTAAAACAATGTACATGGAAGTGTATTATGTAATAATAGTAATTATTAATAGCAATATTCCAAACAAGCAACAAGAAAACGAATCAACTTCATTCGATCTAAATAACTAAATTAATATGGATGGTTAATGAAACTTCACGTACTGCGTGGTTACTTTCAAGTTCTGCTCTGAGACAAACATATTTTTTAGCCTGAAGAAGATGGAGAAACGGCTCCTGTTCTTCGACCTAGCGATGAGAATCAAAATGCAGATGATTCACCCAGACCCTCGAACAATCAGTTGTCGCCCAGACCCCTCTCAGATGTGGGCTCTTTCGACGATGACTCGTCTCTCTCCCTCAATTTTGGAAACAATCCGAAGAAATCTAAACCGGTGAGTGGTATAGTATGATGTGTCACCGTTCAATTGAAGGGGCTAGTATCCCCCCACGCATCCATTTTTCCCTCCGAGAATCTTTTTTTTTTCAAATGGCTGGAGTCCTGTTGCTGATCAATTTAATTGTAAGCGAATGTTTTTTATAGCTGCGAAGCTGTAAGCTGAGCGAAGCTATATTGCGGTGCTCTTGGTTTTTACAATTCAAAGAATTTGAATTGTATTGGGGTGCTGTCTTTTTTTTAAAGATCTGTTCACATATTTTCATGATTTTTGAAGTCAAATTGGAGTAGTGAATTTGGTCACGCCGAAACAGGAAATGGAGCGAAAAAGCGAGTGGTTTTGCGGCGTGCATTTTTTTGCTCTAATTTTAAAGTAGAGTGAGAAAACGGTGTTTGAACAAAAATTCGGTTTCTCGGTAGTGGTTTTTTGTTCACATGCGGCAATTTCGCTCTGATTTTTACTGTTTTTTTTTTTAATTTTTGGATCGAATTTTTTTCTAAATAGTTTTCCCAATCCAGTCACAGCTCATTCTGGACCTCGTTTTTTGTTAGAATCAAAATTGCATATCTCACTAGTGGTTTTTTGTTCTCCCTAGCAGCATTTTGACATTGATTTTCTGTTTTTTTTTGTTTTTTTCATCTGATTTTTTTAAGGAATCGTTTTCCCAATTCACTCATTGTCCGTTCTAGGTCTAGTTGTTTGTTAAGTCAATGAAAATTCCTTGAATTGTACGTCAGGACTTGTCCTGCTATGTTTTTTGTTCCGTCGTCTGACGCTCTTTTTTCGTTTTACATTTGTTCACACAGCAAAGCTGAAAAAGTCAAATTTTCTGAATGACTTCTTCCTGTCACTGACGGCATTTGCGCGCGTGACGTTATTTCTCACTCGCTTTAGCAAAAGTTTTTAGATTATTTGCGTGATCAGATTTTGATAATACGTGACTTACCTCACTCAATAAAATGACTTTTGCACTTTAAAACTTAAGTTTAATTTGAATTTGTTTAAGGTCAAAGGAACTCATTTGTGCAGTAAAGGTACCTAATAAGAGGCTTCTGAGGAATGAATTTTAACAAGCTTTATTAATTTATCGCTGAATAATGTTTTTACCTAGTTTTTTGAGCGGCGTCGATTTTTTTTCAATTTGGATCTGAATCTGTTTCTATCTCTGTTATATGGCACGCAGGTCTATTCTTTCGGCAATCTGCCGGCTATGTTTTAGTGTCCAGGTGGATTCTTTGGAGTTGTTGGATTTGAGCACAATATAAAATTGTTTTCCCTATTATTATAGCTGCGAAGCTGTAAGCTGAGCGTAGCTATATTGCGGTGCTCTTGGTTTTTTTTTACAATTCAAAGAATTTGAATTGTATTGGGGCGCTGTCTTTTTTTTAAGATCTGTTCACACATTTTCATTATTTTTGAAGTCAAATTGAAGTGATGAGTTTGATCACGCCGAAACAGGAAATGGAGCAAAAAAACGAGTGGTTTTGTGGCGTGAATTTTTTTCGCTCTAATTTTAAAGTAGAGTGAGAAAACGATGTTTGAACAAAATTCGGTTTCTCGGTAGTGGTTTTTTGTTCACATGCGGCAATTTCGCTCCGATTTTTACTGCTTTTTTGATTTTTTGGGTCGAATTTTTTTTCTAAATAGTTTTTCCAATCCAGTCACAGCTCATTCTGGACCTAGTTTTTTGTTAGAATCAAAATTGCATATCTCACTAGTGGTTTTTTGTTCTCCCTAGCAGCATTTTGACATAGATTTTCTGTTTTTTTTTGTTTTTTTCATCTGATTTTTTTAAGGAATCGTTTTCCCAATTCACTCATTGTCCGTTCTAGGTCTAGTTGTTTGTTAAGTCAATGAAAATTCTTTGAGTTGTACGTCAGGACTTGTCCTGCTATGTTTTTTTGTTTCGTCTGACGCTCTTTTTTCGTTTTACATTTGTTCACACAGCAAAGCTGAAAAAGTCAAATTTTCTGAATGACTTCTTCCTGTCACTGACGGCATTTGCGCGCGTGACGTTATTTCTCACTCGCTTTAGCAAAAGTTTTTAGATTATTTGCGTGATTAGATTTTGATAATACGTGACTTACCTCACTCAATAAAATGACTTTTGCACTTTAAAACTTAAGTTTAATTTGAATTTGTTTAAGGTCAAAGGAACTCATTTGTGCAGTAAAGGTACCTAATAAGAGGCTTCTGTGGAATGAATTTTAACAAGCTTTACTAATCTATCGTTGAATGTTTTTTAACCTAGTTTTTTGAGCGGCGTCGATTTTTTTTTCAATTTAGATCTGTATGTTTCTATCTCTATTATATGGCACGCAGGTCTATTCTTTCGCAGCTATTCCGGCAATCTGCCGGCTATGTTTTTGTTAATAACCGCCCTCATCTTCTCAGCCGGCTATTATAGTGCTCCTATTTTTACAATTCAAAGAATTTGAATTGTATTGGGGCGCTGTCTTTACGACTCGAAGAGTATTGGAGAAGTCCTTTTTGAATCAATTTTATTGGAGTGATTTTTGAAGCGGGAAATGAAGTGCGTGAAAAAATTCGGGGAGAAATAATGGCGCTGAACAAAAGTGAAGAGGGAAGCGAAAAGAGAGGGGTTTTTGTTCATACCGCTGTTTTTGAGAGAGCGAGAAATTGATGTGCGAAAATATTTTCTAAGCGAGCAAAATTTTTTTTTGTTCACGTGCGGCATATAAAAGCAGTTTTTTATTTATCTTGGTTAAGAGCTTTGGTTATGATTTTGTTTTAATTTTAGGCTGGTTTCGGTAGTGATTTGAAGGTTTCTTGAAATTAATATGAATTTTATGATGTCGTTTTTGGGACGATTATTTTGTTTCACTGGCTCAAATGGGTTTTGAAGAAACCCCTTCTACTTGAGCAATTTTATGATAACCGTTGGTTACAGTTTTCTGGGTAAGAATCTTTTTTTGTTGAGAAATATAACAAAAAAATGGCGAAATTTGGAAATTTTTTCTTAATTTTTTGCAGTTTTTCGTTTTCTGTTTTTAGCTAAGTTTCTTTGCTTATTATGACTTGCCTATTGTTTTGCGATCATCTGGTTACCCGATTGGCTGAAGGGAATTTTTCTTTCGATTTATATGTTTTTGAAATATTAAAAAAATTAGTAACTTTTTCCAGTTTTTCAGTGAAAGTTGTTTTTAAGAGCTTTTTTTCATAATTTTAGCCTAAAGTATTTTTTTTCAAAATTCAAATAAGTGGTTTTTGTAAGTACTAGTTGTTTTGATGAAGTTATTTTTTTTGGCAGAGATTTTTTATCATATTTTAAGATTTGATTTTATTGTTTTTACTTTTTTGTTTCAAGATAATCATTAATTAGTGAAGTCACGTTTTGTTTGATGATTAGTTGGATGGCGTTTAAATGGCTTTTCACTTCGAGTCGTTTCCGGAATTCTGCCGGCTATGTTTTTTTTAAGATCTGTTCACACATTTATGATTTTTGAAGTCAAATGGGAGTAGTGATTTTGGTCACGCCGAAACAGGAAGTGGAGCGAAAAAGCGAGTGGTTTTGCGGCGTGAAATTTTTTTGCTCTAATTTTAAAGTAGAGTGAGAAAACGGTGTTTGAACAAAAATTCGGTTTCTCGGTAGTGGTTTTTTGTTTACATGCGGCAATTTCACTCAAATTTTAAGTTTTTTCGGTTTTTTGGATCGTTTTTTCTAACTGGTTTTCCCAATCCGTTCATAGTCCGTTCTTGGTCTAATTTCTGTTTAGTCAATAAAAATTTTTTGAATTGTACGTCAGGACTTGTCCTGCTATGGTTTTTTACTTCGTCGAACTTTTTTTGCTTCATTTTGCCGCTTTTTTAGCATTTTTCAGCACTTCTCGGCTAGTTTCTCTCTTCTCTCATTCTGCTGAAAACAAATTTGAACATCAGTTGCTCAGCAAAGCAATTCAAAATGAACAGAGTCAGAATAAGAAAATGAAGTCAGAAGTAGAAACGGGATAAACCCATAAAGCCCAATTTAAGATGCCCGCTATTTGAATTTCGTTTCTATAAGTCTTAGTTACCATTTCTTATGCTTATTGGTATTGATAGTAGCCCCTGTAGCCTCCCTCTAAGAAACAGAAGTATGTTCAACTACAAAATGCCATCAAAATAAATCGGGCTTGAAAATATTTTTGTACAAAATTTTATTTTCGATATCTTCTATTCTTTCAATCCCAATCATGCTTATTGGAATCAACGGTGGCTATTTTCCGGCAATCTGCCGGGTATGTTTTCTATTGGTTGCATAACCTAAAGAATTTGAACTATGTTGGTGCGCTATCTTTTAAATTATATTTAAAATAACCACTGTGGGAAAAGTAAAAAGAAACCTTACTCCAAAATGCTTATTAATTGCTCTCAAACAAAGTTTGTAGCAATTATATTAGTCGTGTTGGTCTTTTTCATGGGATTTTTTGCTTTACCGATTTTTCGTCCTACCCATTTGACTTTTTGTCCTTAAAAATGGGATAAACAGGTAGCGCCCAGCGGGCATTAAGTTTAACTAGAGGTTTCAGCCGCTTTTAGCAGTCTTTCAAGTGCTTAGTGTGATGAAGCTACTGGGAAGGCCTTAGTTTAAGGTTAAAAAGTCATTTTTAGGAGTTTTACAAGACATAAGTACTTTTTATGACCATTTTTAGACGTATTGGTTTTGGTAATCCAAAAAAAAAATAACGCAAATTTATACTAATGTTTACAATTTTTTGAGGCTGCATAGTTTCTAGCGGTGATGCTGCATAGTTTCTAGTGGTGATGAAATCGTTTTCAACATTTTAACATCACGAGTTTAAGTATTTTTTGACAAAACTTGCAATTCTCATTTTTTGAGTCTTTTTTTCAAGTTTTTCAAGAGCCAGGGGTCTGAAAACCTCATTAAAGGTTTATAATAAGCTACTGAAAATTTTTTTAAACATTGAATTGTTTTCAACTTGAATTGTTTTCAACCTTCTAATATTACACATTTAAGCAATTTTTCTAAATAAAACTTGCAATTTTTCAAGTTTTTCAATTTTTTTTTTCGTTTTTTTTTTAGGTTTTTCAAGAGCGAAGGAACCTCCTCTAGGGTTTGATTAAAGTTTACTGCATAAATTCTAGACGTAATGGAGTCTTTTTCAAGTTTTCAATATCACAATTTTAAGATTTTTTAAAATGTTTGCTATTTTTTCAATTTTTTTAAAATATTGGCACCAGGGGCCCAGGGACAACTTCCTCCAGTGTTTGATAATAAGCTGCTGCATAGTTCCTAGGGTTACTGGAATGGTTATCAATAACCCGAGTTTTGTGCAATTTTTTGATAAAATTTATTTTCAAATTTTTGGAAAATTATTATGTTCAAAGTCTATGGTTCTTAATGAACCAGTGAAACTATTTAGGGCTTGAACTAGGGATACTGGATACTCTCTTGAGACAATGAAACGGATCTGAAGATACTAATATCACGATTGTAAGCAAGATATTGTTAAAAGTTGCAATCGTTTTTAAAATTTTTGAATATTCATCAAGTTCAACTATCATTACTGACCATCGAAACTTTTTAAGACGTGCAAATGGGTTGCATGACACAACTCAAGATACAAAAAATGGTGTCTCACGGCGAAATCTGGGAACTTCTCTTTTTTCGCACTTTTCAGTTTTTTCTTTTTGATTTAAGCTTGTTTCTCTCTTCTCTCATTCTGCTAAAAACAAATTTGAACATCAGTTGCTCAGCAAAGCAATTCAAAATGAACAGAGTCAGTATAATAAATTGAAGTCAGAAGTAGAATCGGGATAAACCCATAAAGCTCAATTTTAGATGCCCGCTATTTGAATTTCGTTTCTGTAAGTCTTAGTTACCATCTCTTAAGCTTATTGGTATTGATAGTAGCCCCTGTAGCCTCTCTAAGAAACAGAAGTATGTTCAACTACGAAATGCCATCAAAATAAATCGGACTTAAAAAATATTTTAGTTTGTACAAAAATCTTTTTTCGATATCTTCTATTCTTAAAATCCCAATCATGCTTATTGGAATTAACGGCGGCTATTTTCCGGCAATCTGCCGGGTATGTTTTCTATTGGTTGCATAACTTAAAGAATTTGAACTATGTTGGTGCGCTGTCTTTTAAATTATATTTGAAATAACCACTGTGTGAAAGCTAAAAAGAAACCTTACTCAAAAATGCTTATTAATTGCTCTCAAACGAAGTTTGTAGCAATTATATTAGTCGTGTTGGTCTTCATGCGATTTTTTGCTTTACCAATTTTTCGTCCGACCCATTTGACTTTTCGTCCTTAAAAATGGGATAAACAGGTAGCGCCCAGCGGGCATTAAGTTTAACTAGAGGTTTCAGCCGCTTTTAGCAGTCTTTCAAGTGCTTAGTGTGATGAAGCTACTGGGAAGGCCTTAGTTTAAGGTTAAAAAGTCATTTTTACAAGACATAAATACTTTTTGACCCTTTTTAGACGTGTTGGTGTTGGTAATCGAAACAAAATTACGCAATTTTATACTAATGTTTACAATTTTTTGAGGCTGCATATTTTCTAGCGGTGATACTGCATAGTTTCTAGTGGTGATGAAATCGTTTTCAACATTTTAACGTCACGAATTTAAGTATTTTTTGACAAAACTTGCAATGTTTTCATTTTTTGACAGTCTTTTTTTAAAAATTTTTCAAGAGCCAGGGGTCTGAAAACCTCATTAAAGGTTTATAATAAGCTACTGAAAATTTTTTTAAACATTGAATTGTTTTCAACTTGAATTGTTTTCAACCTTCTAATATTACACATTTAAGCAATTTTTCTAAATAAAACTTGTAATGTGTAAGTTTTTAAAATATTTTTCAAATTTTCTCATTTCTCCGGCACCAGGGGCCCAGGGACTTCCTCCAGTGTTTGATAATAAGCTGCTGCATAGTTCCTAGGGTTAATGGAATTGTTATCAATAACTCGAGTTTTTTGAAATTTTTTGATAAAATTTAATTTCAAATATTTGGAAAATTATTATGTTCAAAGTCTATGGTTCTTTATGAACCAGTGAAACTATTTAGGGCTTGAACTAGGGATACTGGATAGTCTCTGGAGACAATGAAATGATTCTGAAGATACTAATATCACGATTGTTAGCAAGATTTTGTTTAAAAATGCAATCGTTTTTAAAATTTTTGAATATTCATGAAGTTTAACTATCATTACTGACCATCGAAACTTTTTAAGACGTGCAAATGGGTTGCAAGACACAACTCAAGATACAAAAAATGTTGTGTCACGGCGAAATCTGGGAACTTCTCTTTTTTCGCACTTTTCAGTTTTTTCTTTGATTTAACTGCTCACAAGGCTAGAAAACTCACAAGTTGCAGAGTCGAACCTCATCATGAAAATTATGCTTAACGCACACACACTCTCTCTCTGTTGGTTGGGGTTTCTTTCCCTATCTTTCTCGTTCACGTTTTATCTCTCGCGCATTCTCTCTCTCTCCATCTCTTTCCTTAACTCTTTTGTTGTTGCCACACTTCCGCTGCTGTTGTGGCGTGATGTCATCATCTGTTACCCTAATTAACGTTGAATAATATTAGAAATGCTTTATGATAAATGACCCAACTAGCACTTCTAAAGAAATTGTTAATTGCTCACAATTGAAGTTTGTAGGAATTATTTTAATCCTGTTGGTCTTTTTATGCGATTTTTTGCTAGATTGATTGTTCTTCTCAACCATTTGAATTTTTGGTCCTTAGAAACAAGATAAAGAGTTAGCGCACATGGGTCAATATGTTCTTTAGATATTGTCAGCTCACTAGTCTCCAAGTATCCGGTTCACAGAAACTGTTTTGCAGCAGACTTGTACTTATGGTGTGAAGGGCGGTTCTTAAAAATTAATCCCACACCCGCACTTCACCCCTACCCCACGCCCCCTTTAAGCCCCCCAATAACCTCCCCTGCACATAGTTCAGGTCATAAGACCCCATGCAGCCAAAGATCCCCTCCCGTCATTGACCCGCACTGCTGCACCACCCTCCTCCCCGCTGTTTTTACCTCACACCCCTTAATATAAGCTAAAGCTAGCCTCACTAAACCGTGGCTTGCTACTGACGGAACCAAACGGTCGTTTCAGAGGAATTTGCTCTTGTAGTCGGTTATGTTTAAAACGTTGATAATATAGCCTAGTTTTGATAAGGAGCGTCAACAGATTCCAGTGCTGAATGGGAGAAGAACTTTTAATTCTTTCAAAATATTGAAAGCTCGATAAGCCTCTCGACGGCTTTTTTTAGGCGCTTTTTTAGTTTTCTGTACCTTTTGATCATGTTTTTCGTTTTACATAAGTCACGCTTTTTACTTTTGACTTCTTGTCTTACCTCACTCACTGTTTCAACAGAATGGATTTTAATTTCTTCACGCATCCAATTACGCAATGTGGTGAATACTGTCAAAGTCAAAAGATCAAAATCACAAGATACAGTTAGGATAAACCCATAAAGCCGATCATTAAGTCATTGAGAATAAGGTTATCAAAGTTCATTAGAGAGTTTGCTAGTTGACATTGGTATTAAGGTTATTAGTTTTCAGCTTAGAAGCTGAATTAAGTATAGTTTTAGAATCCAACTGAAATTTGCACGCCAAATTAGAAAAATTTTTGGCGATGAAAAAAAAAACAGAATAAATTTCGGTTTATTTATCTCTTCTTTTTTTCAGTTTCAATCCCGATGTGCATCAAGCGAGGCTATTTTCCGGCAATCCGGTGGCTATGTTTATTAATTAGGAGCTGCTGGTAAAATTGAACGTCAAAAGGTCATTTTGAGGTTTTTCGGTCCCGTATATGTCCCTCTTACCTATCTATCCTTCTCCCCCGCCACCTACCCCCAGTATTGCAGTGTTATTTTTTACTATTACTGTCCGCAGTATCTTAAATTTCAAATCCCTAATTTGGTTGTTTTGAGCTGCTTTTTTTAAGACCATGAAAGGAATGCGAGCCCTTATTTGCGACTTGGTTTTTTCATTGTCAATGTGCTTTCCAAAGTGCTTTTTTTAAAAAGCTAAGTCGACCAAACTTTTTCTGTTCATGCCATGATTTACTGATGCCGCACTTCAGCTGCTGTTGTGGCGTGATGCCATCATCTGTTACCCTCATTAATGCTGAATAATAGTAGAAATGCTTTATGATAAATGACTTAACTAGCACTTTTTAGGAAATCATTGTTGATTGCTCTCAAACGAAGTTTGTAACAATTATATTAATCCTGTTGGTCATTTTATGCGATTTTTTGCTTGACTGATTTTGTCTCACCCATTTGACTTTTCGTCCTCAGAAACAGGATGAAGAGGTAGCGGCAATGAGGCATTGTTCATTTAGCTCACACTGGTACTAAGCTTATTAGCTTTCAGTTTAGAAGCTGAATTAAGTATAGTTTTAGAATCCAACTGAAACTGCCCGCCGAATTTGAACACTTTTTGACACTGAAAAAATAGAAAAAATGCGGTTCTGAAATAAGGATTTTCTAAGATCTGCTCACTAATGTCTTTTCTAAGATCTGCTCACAAATTTCATGATGTTTGAAGTCAAATTGAAGTGGTAATTTTGGTCACGCGGAACAGGAAGTGGAGCGAAAAAAACGACTGGTTTTGTGACGTGAATTTTTTTCACTCAAATTTCAAAGCAGATTGAGAAAACGGTGTTTGAACAAAAATTCGCGTTCTCGTTTGTGATTTGTTCACACGCGGCAGCTTGACTTCTTCCTTTCTTAATTTAGAGCAATTTTCTGGGTCCGAGATGGGCGCTGAAGGCTAGAAAATGTAGTTTTCTTTAAAATATATAGTACATATTTTCGTTCTTAGCATTTATGATCGTCGCTTAATGTTTCAGCCATTTTGGGTGGGTGAATGCTTGAGCAGTAATGATTTTTAGAAGTAGCATTTTGGCGTTTGGCGGATAATTTGTTTGAGAATTTTGCAGGAAATGTTACTTTTAATTACTCGTTTGAAGTTGTTTTCGATTTCACTTCTTAGGTGACTTTTTCAAGCTTTATCTTCTTAATTTTTGTGTGACCTAAATTGCTCTTATTCGGTGGTTAAGGCTAGTGCTAACATAAAAGTGATTGTGGTTTGTGCTATACCAATCCCTGTATATCCTCTTACTACGAAATTCAATCAAAATGGAGCGCACTTTTATTTGTTTTGAGTAATCAATTTTTAGAAGGTTCTTTCAATTCCAACGGGGATATGGGTGGCTATTGTCTGGCTGTCTGCCGGGTATATGCGTATCCCCTTCTCTAATTAAATTCGGCTGCATTTTTCTGCAAACGTCTCCAGCGTGCGATATCATAACTACTCTCGGAGTATGAATTACCGGTTTCATGACATACGGGGGATTGAGAGATTCATTTTGTCTATGTTTGAATTATCAAAAAGCCATAATGTATTTTGAAAACTAAAATGCTGTAGTTATTACAATGAATAGCCTGATGCCTTCTCGTTCTGTTATCTACTTAACAGCCGCGTAGTGATAGCGAGGATTATTATTGATTCATCCTAGTTTTTTTTAAAACAAATTGAAGACAAGTATGGCCTTGTTTGTGTTCTTCCTGAAGTCTTATTTGTCCGAGCGACGTTTTGACCAAAAAGTGAAAGTTGACAGAAACCGCCCGGAGTGAACATTTTGTCTGTCTGAAAGAAATTGGTTTTTACTCCGATCTTGTTGGTTTTATTCGTTTTTCCCCCATTTGAACTACCTGAACCCGAAGAATTTTCTACTTAATTTTGAGAACTAATTGCAGTTTTTGTTTTTGTAATTTACTCCAAAAGCAATCTTTTAAGCAATCCAATGCGCTTTGATTTGTTCGTTTATTTTGGTAAGTGGTGGAATTTGGAATGGCTTCTGAAATTCGTTTGTTTTTTCAATTCGAAAAATTTGAATTGTATTAAGGCGCTGTCTTTTTTGAAGATCTGTTCACACATTTTCATAATTTTTAGGTCAAATTGGAGTAGCGATTTTGGTCACGCCGAAACAGGAAATGGAGCGACTCCGTGACGTGATTCATTTTCACTCCAATTTCAAAGTGTGAGAAAACGGTGTTTGGAAAAAATAGTTCGCTTTCTCGATTGTGGCTTTTTGTTCATATGCGGCCTTGACTTTGATTTTTACCATATTTCTATCTGTTGGTAATGCTTTTCCCAATCCTTTTTTTGTTTGTTCTAGGTCTAGTCATGTATTGTTTAGTCACTGAAAATTCTTTGAATTATGGCCGGACTTTTCCTCTTGTGCTTTTTTCTTCGTCGAGTTCCATTTTTTGCTCACTGTGCTCAAAGTGCTTTTAAAGAGCAGTTGCTCGACAAAGGAATTTAAAATGAACGGAGTCATATAAAACGAAATTAGACATAGAAGCGGGATCAACCCATAAAGCTGAATTTTAGATGCTTGCTACTTAAACTTTGTTCTTATAAATCTTGGTAACCATCTCGAATGCTCATCAGCGTTGATACTTCTACCTGTATACTTAACAATGAACAGGAGTATGTCTAACTAAGAAATGAAATTTTAAAAAATTCGTTTTTAAAACAGTTTGTTTTATAGAAACATCAAATATCATTTTCTGTTTTTTCAATCCCGATAGGATTATGGAATTTAACGGCCGCTATTCTCCAAAATGTGCTAGGTATTTTTAACTATTGAAGTGGATCCAAAGTCGGTTATCATCGTTTCCAAGGTTAAAGTAGCATTTTTGCTAAAATCCTAATTAATGTTAGGAAATGTGAAGAAAATTGTTATTCTTTCCCTCTCTTTTGGGTATCGCAGATGCTGATGGCTTGGTATCAAGCTTACAGCTTTTGATTGGCTGATAAATATAGAAACTGAGAAATACTTACACGCAGTAAAATGTTGTAAATCTTTACTTGAAGTCAACCGGTCATTTGAGAGCCGTTCGCCCGGCCCAAGTCGGTTATGTTCTCTGTTTTTGCTCGTCGATATTTAACTTGTTAGATTAGTGTGCGTAAAATTGTACAGCAAACCCCCGTAACCCGCTTTTCACATACTGTATTTTTTATTAATAGCCGCACAGCGATAGCTGAGGCTATTATTGGCCTTCTCTTGGTTTTTTACAATTCAAAGAATTTGAATTGTATTGGGGCGCTGTCTTTTTTTTTTTTAAGATCTGTTCACACATTTTCATGATTTTTGAAGTCAAATTGGAGTAGTGATTTTGGTCACGCCGAAACAGGAAATGGAGCGAAAAAGCGAGTGGTTTTGCGGCGTGAATTTTTTTCGCTCTAATTTTAAAGTAGAGTGAGAAAACGGTGTTTGAACAAAAATTCGGTTTCTCGGTAGTGGTTTTTTGTTCACATGCGTCAATTTCACTCTGATTTTTACTGTTTTTTCGATTTTTTGGATCGGATTTTTTTTCTAAATGGTTTTCCCGATCATTCACAGCTCATTCTAAGCCTAGTTTTTTGTTTGAATTAAATTTTCATTTCTCGCTAGTGGTTTTTTTGTTCACATTCGGCATTTTGACATTGATTTTCTGTTTATTTCGTATTTTTTTGTTCTGATTTTTTAAAAAATGGTTTTCTCAATTCACTCATAGTCCATTCTAGGTCTAGTTTTTCTGTTTAGTCAATGAAAATTCTTTGAATTGTTTGTCAGGACTTGTCCTGCTATGTTTTTTTATTTCGTCGTCATGATTTTTGTTACGACCATATGACGTCACAGCCATTTTTTGTTCATTCGTTCATGCAATTTCAACTGAATTGCATGTGTGACGTCATTTTTCGCTCTTAGTGGAGCGAGTTTTTTTGTTCATGCGCGTGATTAAATTTTTGGTCACACTTGACTTACCTCACTCTCAAAAATGACTTCCTCACTTTGAAATTGACTTTTATTTACTTTAATTCAAAGAGATAAGGTCAAATGGGTGTGTATCACTCTAAGTGAAGGTTATTTGAGATCAGCTAATAGAGGCAGCAATAACTTATACAGATTTTTAATCAAAATATAACAGATCAGCCTTCAATGAAAAGACGAATTTTTTTGGTCTGTCTTTTTTACTGTTTTTTTTTAGACTGCCGATCTACGAATCTATTGCGGCTATTTTCTGGCAATCTGCCAGCTATGTTAGTAATGTGCTATATAATATAATTTCTAAATGTTGGTTAGAAACGACACTTGGAGAGACAGAAAAGAGCCAAATTTTGTAAAAGTTCGAAACTTGGAGTCTGCTTCAGGTGACGCAAGTGACTGCCAATGGCGAAGGCAAAGATATTCCCAAAGCTGCAGAAGGTAAGATAGATCTCGCATGTCGGAACGCTCTTTCTTAGTGTAATTAAGTGTTCTATTTAGAACCTTCTGAAAATAAGCCAGCGGTGGCCGTTGATGTGCATTCCTCGTCACCAGTCAAGAAGGGCATCGGAAGAGTTATCTCAGAATTGGAAGACGGTAGGTCGAGATGGCTGCATCGTGGAAGTTATTTTTGACCGTTTTTCTCAGAAGACGAAGAATGAATCTATCCGTTGTATCATAATACAAAATACTACTAGTAATCAAAATGCAAATATAATTGACACTCGGAAAGCAAAGAACGGCGTCCTACAACCCTCTCTGATACCGACCTATTTACTCTTCAAAATTCATTTAAATTTTCAACTAACAAGAGTAAATCAACAACAAGAAGGCTCGCTTGTTCTGTGCGTGGCACAGAATATTCCCACATTCCATTTTGAAAGCATAACATATCATTATATCCAAAGTGATATTTCTGAAACGCTTCTTTTAGCACCAATTAATGTTTTTATCAAGCTGTTGCGAATAAAAGCTTAATTTAATAGCCACCATCAGCTTCTCAACGGCTATTATTTAGGCGCTCTCCTTTTTTTACAATTCAAAGACTTTGAATTGTATTGGGGCGCTGTCATTTTTTAAGACCTGTTCACACATTTTCATGTTTTTTGAAGTCAAATTTGATTAGTGATTTTGGCCACGCCGAAACAAGAAATGGAGCGAAAAAGCGAGTGGTTTTGCGGCGTGCATTTTTTCACTCTAATTGTAAAGTTGTGAGAAAACGGTGTTTGAACAAAAGAATTCGCTGTCTCGCTAGTGGTTTTTTGTTCACATGCGGCATTTTAAATTTGCCCTACCTTTTGATCAGGTTTTTCGTTTTACATAGGTCACGACTTTCACGTTCAACTTTTGACTTACCTCACTCACTGTTCAACTGAATGGTTTTTAATTCCAATCACTCAATGAATTACGAAAGATAGTGAATATTGTCAAGGTCAGAAGAGCGAAGTTCATCTAAGTTATCAAACTCATCAGAGTGTTTGCTAGCTGACATTGGTACTAAGCTGATTAGCTTTCAGTTTAAAATTTGATTTAAGTATAGTTTTTGAATCCAACTGAAACTGCACGCCGAATTAGAACATTTTTTGACACTGAAAAAGATTCGGTCAGTATATCTCTTTTTTTCCGTTTCAATCCCGATGTGCATCAAGCGCGTCAATTGCGGCTATTTTACGGCAGTTTGCCGGCTATGTTTTAATTTTATCTAATTTTTTGTAATGGCTTTCATAATCGACTCATAGTCCGTTCTAGGTCTAGTCTTTTGTTTATTCAATGAAAATTCTCAGAACTAGACTTGTCCTGCTATGTGTTTTAATTCGCTTTACCTTTTGATAATGTTTTTTGTTTTACATAAGTCAAGATTTATACGCTTGACTTCGGACTTATATCAACCACTGTTTCAACTGAATGAATTTTAAATTCTTTGACACATTTAGTTACACAATGTGGTGATTACTGTCAAAGTCAAAAGATCAAATTTATGAGACCGGATAAACCGACAGAGTCCGGTCATTAAGTCAATGAGAATTAGTTTGTCCAAGTTCATTAGAGTTTTTGCTAGCTGACATTGATATTGAGCTTATTAGCTTTAAGTTTAGAAGCTGAACTAAGTACTGTTCTAGAATGCAACTGAAACTGCACGCCAAGAGTTTTCCGAAAACGTGTTGTTACAAAACAAGGTCCCTTTAAGTTTGAATTATCTTTCATTGTTAACGATTTTGACTGAGCTTGATTAGTTTTTTCTATGACTCTGAGATATAAAAAATTTTTATAAAAAGTCGCTTTAATTCAAAAAAGCTGTCAACAATTAGAAAAACAGCAAAATAGAGGGAAAACATGTCTGAATGAAATTTTAGTAAAATGTTCTTTTTTGGAAAAAGTTGTTTTTAAGCAGGTAATTTCAATGAGCATAAATTATTCTTCATGCACAAAAACTGCCTCTTTTCGATGCGAATTGTTATCATTAATGATAATCGGGCAAGCCGCCAAAAAAGACTGAATAGAAGAATTAGAACTAAATAATGTCGTCAATTTTTTTATAAAAACAGTTATCTTTAAAGTCAAAATTTCCAGAATCATAAATAGTGACTCACACAGTTGAAGCTGTGTTAACTTGTTACGTTTTAATAAAAGTGAGAAATCTGATATCGAAAAGGGGATGAAACTAAAAGCAATAGTCAGAGCCTCAGAAATAACCATTCACGCCATGAAGCTTAATATTTTTTTGTTACCTGTACTGTCTGTGTTAGTGGCCGTTCTGCCTCCTGATGTGCCCCCTCAAATTTGACTTTGATTTGAACTCAAAATCATTCAAAATTATCAGTTCTTTGAAAGAGACTGCACCCAAAAACAAATTAAATTATATGAAATTGGAACTCAATAATAGCTGACTGAGTACGTGGAGCTTTTTCTAGCAACTCATATTTTTTGTTGTTTCAATGAATAACACAAATAGGAGTAATATTCCATTAGTGGCATAAAAGGAAATTAAAATTTTTTTAAAAAGAAAAGTTTGATTCCTTTTCAAATCTGTTTTGTCCAAAAGTACAAAATGCAGAATGAACCCTTAATGATTGGTTTTCAGTCAATTTTTATGCGGAAATTATATATGCTATCGTTAAAACTTAAAATTTGTCTCAGTTGTTATGCTCGATATAATAAATCTTTTTATTTGCTTTGATTTTTCAAAATTTTTGAACATTTAACCATCACTAGACAGATATCAAATGATGTTCCTCTTTATCAAGACTTAAATAAAAATTGAAAACGAACTGAACATTGGATGGAAAGGTAGGCTAACACAGATGAGAATGTGAGACGGGTTAAAATTTTGTTGTAAATCTTTTTTCTCAAAATTTTTTTTTATTTTATATACTATGTTGAGACATAGACTAAACGATAAGGCACATGTTTTTTCTATATCTTTAATAATTACTTCAGTCCTAGATCGATCGTGCACCTTAGAAGATTCTCTTGCATATAGTTATTCAAAGTTACTAAAAAGGTAACGGGTCGATTTTTTGGTACCCCGAAATTTAGCGGGAAAAATAACCTGCATGAACCGATAAAGCCCAATTCCTTAATTCAATGAAGTTTAGAGTGGACGGTGGATTCTGTAGTTCCCCAAATCTTTGTAAATTTTGTGCATTTGAAGTTCGCAGTTGAGGGTGTTGTAGGTTCGCCTCGTTAATGCATGAGAACCTTGATTGCGTAATGACTGACTAATTTTGAAGAATAATTTAATTTCAAATGTATAACAATAAGGAAAATGCTCATATCTTTAGATATCCATAATCGTCAGCAATTATTAATTTCATCATTTCAATAATTGAATTAATCGTGGCTGTTCGTCTCTGATCATATAAAAATGATGCATAATTATAAAGAACAAGAAGGCTGGGCTAGTACTCTGCTTTAGACAGAAAGTTCCAACGTTCAAATGTAATCATGAAGGATAGGTCAGCATGATCAGTCGAGAAGCCATGAAATTTTTAAAATATGACTGATTATTGAAAAACGCGCTTTTGGTTCCTATGCACAAAAAATATTAGTCAAAATAGAAACTTTAATCGGATTTTTATAACAATAAGGAAAATGCTCATATCTTTAGATATCCATAATCATCAGCAATTATTAATTTCATCATTTCAATAATTGAATTAAGCGTGGCTGTTCGTCTCTGATCATATAAAAATGATGCATAATTATGAAATCCAACGTTCAAATGTAATCATGAAGGATAGGTGTCATATGCTTACACATATTATTATATATTATCCACAATAAAGAAGTAAAAGCAGACAAAAATAGAACAACGCAATAATGACGAAAACAATTTCTATTGGCCGAGAAAGAAACTGGGAACTGATTAACTTTTATACTTTAGTTGGATATAGATATACTACTACAGAAGAAGACAGGCACGCTTAGAGAATTAGAGAAGGACACTACTCGATATTGCCTTCAACTTAATTCCACATATTTTTTATGATTAACACGGACAAATTTATTTGATTACTTAGTCTCTCTTTGTAACCGATAAATACTGTAAAGGGAATCATCCCTTATAATCTTTTGAATGAATTGTATTGTCTCATCTTAACATCTCTTTAATTATAGTCTGAAGAAATAAAAGAAGCACGATCGCCGGCCCATGCATCCAATTCCACGTCATACTTATTCTTTTATTAACACAACGCTCGCAACAATAACTTGCTTCTTTACGACTTCAAATTGATAGCCTATACATATAATGCCCATACGGAATATGCCTAATAATAGCAACGGCAATCAACACAATAAGTAATTACCAAAAGTAGAGAGAATAGGCGCACTACAATTGAGGTTATCACATGGTGACAGTCGTTGAAGTCATCAGACAATTGAAGAGACTGAGCATTAAGAGCAGAATTCAACGAAGACGGGTCTCTCCATACCAACAACTCACCTTCTTCAAACCTGCAGACAAGCAGTTCCCGATAGTGATTGGCAAGACACAGTCAGAGGTGGAGACACATTCAGACTCAAACAACTAGACACAGGCAAGTTTTTATGACATTTTATCTATAAGAGCTAAGTAAACAGTACTAAAAACATGGCAGATGCTAATCAGGCAGTCCCTCCAGTTATTGTTCAAAATAATGCCCTTAGAATACCAACTAACATAACACTGCCCAAGTTTTCTGGAGCCCCCAATGAGGATATTGTTAAATTTTCAAGACAATTAGCTTCATCTCTAGAAATAGGTAACATCCCTGCAGAAATGCAGCATCACTACCTGCATTTGAACTTATCGGGAGGAGCATTAGCTTTTTATCAACAGCTGCCGGAAGAGATACAAGAAAACTTTGAAAGGGCACTTGAAAGGCTCTACCAGAGATATAACCCGGCAAATCATACTCAATTGTACAAGATTCAATTCCATGCCCGTAAATTTCAGCAGGGAACTGAACAACCAGCCGATTTTTTAACTGAATTACAACGCTTAGCTCTATATGCTTTCCCTGACATCGAAGCTAACCCCGAACAACATGTACAGCAAGAAAATCGAAATGTCGAACGAACAAGACGAGTACGAGATGCCTTCATAAAAGGCCTACCGCAGAAACACCAACGTAAATTACTCCAAGAACCAGAGACAACAACAGTTCAAGATCTCTGTGAAAAGTATACACAACGACTGATGCTCGAAAATCTCCTTCCAGAAAATGATGTTGTCACAGCGTTCAACCAAGTTGCGCCGCCAGCACTAAGCGAATCAGAGAGAGATACATCAGAAATTCTTCAGAAATTGGAAGAAATGAAAAAACAAATAGACGAAATGGACAAAGCAACAAAAAGCAGTACATCAGATCAGCAAGGACGCAGCAAAAACCATAATTTTCAGAAGCAAAACTTTCCCAATAAATGGAATCAACAAAATCTCAACCAAAACTTTGTAAATCGCAATCAGAATCGCGCACCTGCACCAGCACTATTCTGTCAACCCCGTTTTGCAAATCAAGGACAGTTTTACCGCAATAGACCAGTATGCAAGGGTTGCAACAAGACTGGACACTCGATCTCCAAATGTTGGCATATAAACCCTCACCTCAGACCACAGTTCCTCCCATACAATACCATTAATAACCAAAACCAACAGAATAAACAAGCCAGTTTCAACACGGTCGAGTATATTCCAAACAATGTGGAAAATTTTAGTGAATATTTTGTCGCGCCCGGGTGCAATCAGCAGCCTCAAATGATGAGTAGTCATGGAGCCTTGAGCAACCAGACGTACCAAAAAAACTACTAAAGCCACGTCATTTAATTCCTATTAACCAACAAAATACTAATAAAAATGAAACTCTTTTTCTACATAACGTCTGTGAAGACAGAAAAAATAAAGTGATTGCCGTCTCGACAAAAAAACCACTTCTTTTCTATGTCCCGTTTATAACACAAAATTACACGCATGATGCCTGTCTCGATACAGGAGCTTTCCATAGCGCAATGAGTTTCAAAACATTACAAAAAATAAAACAACTAAGCCCTGATAACATCGTATCGATCAAACAGGAACAACAGAAGTTTGTCTCAGTGGCAAATAAATCGCCCGTGAAAATATTGAGCACAGCGGTCATAAAATTTACCCCATCAAACATTGAATACATCGAACCGTTTCTCATAGCCCCTAACCTGACAAACACATTAATAGGACTACCATTTTTTGAGAAAAATAACATTCTCATCGATGCGAAACACAGAATTCTGATAACGCAAGACCTAAGTCTACACTTAAATATGATCCAGAACAAAGCAGGCGAAAAGCAACATTGCCGAACACCAAAAAAACCTTTTGCTCTGTACACAGTGAAGAAACTTACAATTCCACCAGACTGCCAAGAGTTGATACAATGCGACTTAACTGATCACCCAGAAATGAGAAACAAAACTGGAGTTGTGGAGCCTTCCATCAAGTTTGAAGGAAAGACAGGGCTGTGTATTACATCGTCACTTAGCCGTATTGATGAAAATGGACTAACAACAATTGCAGCAATCAACGTACAACCTTATATGATAACTATACCTGCAAAAACAATAGTAGCAACGTTTAAATTACTTACTCCTGAACAAGCAGAATACCTAGTTCCACTTGAACCAGCTCTTTTACAGTCAGAAGATCTACAGAACAATTTACAGAACTTAATTGAAATCAAAAACAAAACCGACGCAAGTAAGCCTAAACAGGCGGAGAAACTTTGGTTTCCAACTCCTGAAACGTGTAAAGACCCATCAAGATTAAACAAAATCGAGCGCCGAATTTACGATTCGCTATGTGACTTTAAACTGAAACAAGAACTGGACCCGAAACGTTCTGAACAAGAACGACTAGAATTTTTAACGAAATTTAATTGGAGCCAAAGTATCTTCAGCGAAAACGAAAAACACAAGATTGAAAATCTCCTTGTAGAATTCCACGACATCTTTGCCAGACATCGATTTGACGTCGGGCTGAACACCACCTTCAAGGCAAAATTAACTCCTGAAAATAATATGCCAATCTATGCTCCCAATCCACAGACACCAGTTCATTTGCGAGAAGATTTACTTGTAGAGCTAGCCCTAATGCAATACTTCGATATTGTAACAACACTGCCCTACTCAAAATACTCCAGCCCAATATTTGCCAAGAGAAAACCAAACGGCAAGTTAAGAATTTTAATTGACTTGAGAAAAATCAACTTCCTCCTACGACACGACTATAGTAACAACAATTTCCCCGTCGCTACAATGACAGATGCTGGACAGCATCTAGCAAATAAGAGTATTTTTGCAAAACTTGATTGTAGTCAAGCCTATTTTTCTATTGGAATGGCCGATGAATTAAGTGTACAACTTCTTGCATTTAATTTTGGCTCACGAACTTGGGCATTTAAACGCCTGGCACAAGGCCTAAGCCGTTCGCCAACAATTTTCAGTTCCTGCATTCGACACCATTTGGAAAGATGTATTGCCACGGATAAGTGTTATTCATTCTTTGACGACATCGGAGCAGGCGCCAACAGCGGAGAAGAGCTGATAAAAAACTTGAGAGAGATATTTAAATGCGTCCGCAACGCAGGATTACGATTATCAATGGACAAATGCCAATTTGGCGTAAAAACCATCGACTTCTTGGGCCACACAATAAACCAGCAAGGCACTACTCCC
The DNA here is from genome assembly GCF_964194025.1 of Convolutriloba macropyga. Taxonomy (NCBI): domain Eukaryota; kingdom Metazoa; phylum Xenacoelomorpha; order Acoela; family Convolutidae; genus Convolutriloba; species Convolutriloba macropyga. The sequence goes on along the minus strand of NC_134481.1, from coordinate 44,675,044 downwards.
AACAAAGAAAAAGTAAACAATTTTTTGAAAAAACTGAAGATGCCGAAACCCCTTAAGCAAATCCGCCGACTGATCGGATTTGTACAATTCTTTAAGAGTTACATACCGAACTTAACAAATCAGCTTCGCCCATTTTATTCATTGCTCCGGAATGACAACGCAATTATCATAACACACGAGCATGAAAAAGCATTAGAGGAAATTACCTTTTCGCTCAAAAAGGCCTGTGAACGTACTCTAAGGATAGCTCAAAAAGATCTACAGTACATCATTCTGGCTGACGCAAGTCACTATGCTGCAGGATATGTACTACTTATTGAAGACTATTGTGAGAACCAAGCAGGAAAGAAAATAAAAAACTATGCTCCCGTGTCTTTCGGATCAAGACTTTTCACCCCAAATCAGTTGAAGCTATCAATGTACTGCAAGGAATTTCTGGCAACAGTGTACGCACTAGAAACATTTGAGGCCAATATCTGGGGAGCAACAAAATATCCAATTATATTATTAACAGATAACAAAAGCCTAACACGGTTTTTTCAATCAAAGACCCTCCCTCCTAGTTTATGGTCGAAAGCGGAATATTTTATGAGTTTTAACCTCATCTTAGGCCATATACCAGGGCGAGCGAATGCAGCGGCAGATTATCTTTCACGAATGTATGTCAATCCCGACACTAAATTCAAACTGCAGTTGAAAGACCGACTGCCCATTCATGATGTCGAAATAGAAATCACACCCAAACAACCAGATAACACACTCTCCTCAATAAAAAATGCTAATTTGGAACACAATGAGGAAAAACAGTGCATAGAAGAACAATTAAAACCAGAAGTCTTCATAATAACGCTAGCCCATCTTCTCACAGACGAGAACATCCTTACAGAAGCAATTAAATTTACAACAAAAGAAAAACGAACTCTCAACGCACTATATCTGAACAACCCACTGGACTCGCCAGATCTTTCGGAGAAGTACTCAACGCTCAATATGCAGGAGAAACAACGAAAAGACAAAGATATCACTGAGACACTAATATGGTTGCGAAGAAAACGAACACCAACATCGAAATACCTCAATTTCGACTTACAAAAATACCGTAAGCAATTTAAAAGGTTAACTGTTAACAATAACGTTCTTTATCGACAATACTTCAATCACATTGGCAACATCTCACACTTACAACTATGTGTACCAAAGCACTTGAGGACTGAACTAATATATCGCCTCCATAATTCAAAACAAAAAGGCCATCAGGGAATCTCAAACACTCTTGTAGAATTTGTAGAATTACGTAAAGGCTTCTACTTTCCCGGATATCAAGAGAGCATTCGTGACTACATCAGTAATTGCACAACTTGTCACCAAGCCAAAAATGCCAAACTTACATCACAGAGACCCCCTCTTCAACCTGTTTCGGCGCTACAATTCTATCCTGAGGACATGATGCAAGTTGACATAGTAGGGAAACTACCCGAATGCAAAGGGTACAAATACATCTTGTCGGCAATGGATGTGTTCTCCAAATACCTTTTTGCAATCCCAATAAAGCACCCCGACGCTAGCACTGTAGCTAGACACTTAACAGATTTATTCCTTCAACATTCCTACATTCCACGAAGCATACTCTGTGACAAAGGTTCCGTCTTTACAAGTAACCTAATCAAGGAGCTTGCACAAATGCTGGAAATCAAAATTGAGAATGCTTCTGTTAAACACGCACAAACAATTGGACTGTTAGAAAGAGCCCACGGACCTTTAAAAAAGTATCTTCGAATCTACGAAAACCTTAATTCAAGACAGTGGCCACAGTTAGCAACACCTGCGGCCTACGCTCACAATACTCGGTACCATGCTTCAATAGGATGCACACCATCTTTCATTTTTCACGGAAGAGAGCCATTTGGTGCCCTAGAGCTTCGATTCAACACACAGAACTTACAAAACAAACAACCAAAATACGACTTCAACATCGAACTACACAACAAAATGCAACATGTATTTCAACAACAGCACGAAAACTTACTTTCGTCGTATCACAAGTATCGTGAATACTATGATAGGAAAGCAAGGGCACAACCACTACGACCTAAAAGTTATTGCTCACTTTTACACCCAATTTTAAATACTCAATCAGAAAAAATGAAGGGATTACAATGCAAATTTCAGTTATTATATCGAGTTGAGAGAGCCCTGACCGATTCTAACTATCTTATCCGCAAAGTGGGAACAAACCATACACAAATTGCGCACCGTATTCGATTACGTCCGATCAAACCACAGCATCAAATAAACGACCTTGAAATAATTGATCCAAAAAATTTCAGCTGTGATCCATCAATTGAGAAAGATGCTAGGGAACCCGAACTCTTGGACCAGCAAATTGACCGTCTTGGTTTTTTCCCTTTTGCGCGAATGCCCCATGCTAACCAGACGCCTACAGTTACCTTCCAACTTCCATTTCCACGGCGAAGAGAAGCTGAGCAATTGCCTTCAGCACAACCGACTAATGAAAACTCCCCTATATTGACTTCTAGCACATCTTTTAGCAGCCCAAGCAGAAGAACCTCCCTACCTACTTCAACGACATTAAGTAGCCCGACAGTATCGAGGCCCCAAACACCAATCGAAACTAACTACAACTTGGACGAGAGTCATTTATTCACTCCACCAACTGCATCAACTCCCCAATTAACACAAGGGAACATAACTGCGTCACCGAATGTATCACCAACACAAACAGAGAATTCAGAAGTGTTCATAGTTGAAAACCAGGGACCAATTACACCACCGTTTAGACAACCGGAGGTAATCAGAGTTCCAGAACACCAAGGTTCAAGAATTAATCACCAACATAGTCCAGGCCAACCTTTCACTAATACACAACCAACTCTCCACCAATCCCCAATGTTCGCCCCTTTTTA